>NC_133778.1:56710947-56877666 GCF_003597395.2 Chelonoidis abingdonii | reverse complement strand
TTTTTTTTTTTTTTTTTAGCAGAAAAGAGAACATAGGCTCAATGTGGAGAAACATAGCAATGATATATCTGATAAATAATGCACTCTTCCATGGTAACTTTTTGGCAGTAGCCTGTTAACTTGGTTCCTAATCATCTGACGTGAATTCCCAATAGGCAAGTGTCCCTTTACTGCATCACTTCCCCCTTCCCCATCTGCTAAACACCATTGAGGATTTGGTGTCAGTGAACAGCATAGTCCCAGAGTCCTCAGGTGCATTCAGGCAGACCTGCTTCTTAATCCTAATCCTCTTGAGGCCTTACCTCCTAACCCAGCCACAGTGATGTCTGCTTTATTCAGAGGCTAAGGAGGAGAGACTTCATTAGAGTTTACTCAGCTCTGTTGCTGCTCTCTGCAAAGAGCCCTCTCTGCACTGTGTACCCTGTTGAGATGTGCCACAGATGGGAGCAAAGAGCTTCTTGCCTTCCAGAATGTCAGGCCACAGGGTTTATATGTGCTCTATTGATTTGTTCAAATAAAAATACATAATTCATCCATATCTGAGTAAAGAAATAAGAAAACGAATTGTTAGTTTTCCAGTACTGAACATTTTTTAGACTTGTACACCTTAAATTACAAAGGAATTTTTGTTACAGAGAGAGAAGAAAAGGAAGAAAAAAAATGGGAGGTGATCAGTCCACATGTGGTCTAAAATTTTTCCTACTTTGAAAATTATAAAATATTCAATGACATATTCAGGATGAATAATCGTTTGCTGCACATGTTTCATATATATGGGTTTATTACACAGATCACATGGCTTAATTAGGTAATCTATATTATGTCCTCCAAAGAAGGTATTTGTTCAATTAGATACATAATATAAATTTCAAAATATCTATTTAATCATGGTTTTGGTGGATTGGTGTACTGCGCACATAATTACTGCAACTATATCTACATATATTAGTATAGTCCATGATTTCATGCTAGTCTGTATTTTGTGTAGTCCAACTCCTTCTTATTTACATAAGGTGGGGACAAGATACTTTCACCTTTTATTGTTTTCTTTATTCCCTGTCTAAAAATAAACATATTACCCCATCTACTCAAGAAATTCCAACCACAACGTTGAAATGCATCTGATGAATATAACTAACCAAAGCCAGGAAATTCAAAGTTTAGTCTGATATTTTGTTATCGTGTACCATTTAGTCATCGCCTTTGAGCCGTGAGAGTGGAGGAGAATGGCGTGCCAACCTTAACTTTGAATTTCCTGGACTTTGTTTCTTCTTGTCACTAAAACCTTGATATTATTTAAATGTGGTTTTCTTTTTCCTTTTACTAATCTGATCTTGTTCACTCAGAAACTGAAGCTAGTATAACTAATGATAACTAACTGAGATTTCCTAGTGTCTCTTCATCTTGCTCATTAAACTAAATTCTGAGCTCTACACAATCTTGCAATTGCTCTGAAATTCTAAATCTCCTTGCAACTGTTTCGAGAAATTTGAAATCTAAATGATTCTTTAGTTTAAAACACAGTGTTCCCTAGTTAAAAGGCAATATTGTTATATTTGTCTTATGAAATTCATTACGTATAGTATAATTTGTCTCTCCATAAAACCTACTTTTTTTCAATTAGGGCTGAAGCCAGTTACTCAAAGGTCTGGAGGAAATACAATAGCTTCTTTGTTTGTTTGTTTTTGTTTCATTGAGACTACAGAAGGAAACTGAAGTGTGTGTCACTGGCAATATAATGCAAGTTTACAGAATTTTTCTTCTGTTTACCATAAATCAACTGAAGACCAGCAGCCTGTGGCACTGGGCCAGAGAAATGAGATTATCAAGTAAAAAAGCAGAAAGATGAACAGAAAATCATGTTTACAAATCTTGATGAACATCTTCCCTGATGTTCAACAAGGACCTGATTCGGCTCCCTTTGAAGTCAATGGAAAGACATCCACTGACTTTCAGTGGGAGCTAGATTGGACCCTTATTGCTTGTATTTGGTCACTCTTCTGAGCAATACAACCTCACCTAGAGTGAGGTGAATTGAGAAACAGTACAAGTGCAGAGTGTGCATGTGTGTGAGTATACAAGGTACCTGAGGGTATTGTTTTCAGCTTTGATCCAGCTAAAAGAGTTATATTAGCTGCCTTTGCTTGTCTGACTGAGCCCAGTACTGTGATGTGCTAAATTCTTCAACTCCCAGGATCAGGCCCAGTTTCTGCAGATATAGCTGACTAGTGAGAATTTAATAGTGTTTGAAATTGCATAAAATAAATGTATACTTCACAGATACCTAGGGAGCATCAGCCACTGGACACGGCTCTATTCTTCTGAGTGGTGGTGTCTGAAGTATAGCCTGAGAGAGAGATGTAGTCATTTACTGGCCTTCTCCTTGTAGTTGAACACTTAAATTATTCAAGTTTTTACTATAGATAGATAAGCAATCTCTAGTCACATATTAAAGATGATACAAGTACAATCAAATATAATTGTGTGTTTGTTTTAAATAATTAAGTTCATTATGGCCTCTGAGCTGAAGTGGCCCTTGGTGTTGCAGTTTGGGCATCTCCATTCTTGGAGTGTCTTGTTTCGTTTAAATGAAGGCTAGCCCTCAGCAAAACTAAGTTTCTTTGATATGAAATTATCCCCCCACTCAGAGAGGTTCAATGGGGTGAAATGCTTTTATCTTCTTTGAATGTGAAAGGTTGAAAGGCCACAGAGCCACAGTTATGTTGTGCTGCTGTGGAAGGTCACGGAGTGGTTGTACAGAAGGACTCCCTGCAAGGACTCCCTGTTTCACCCTTCACTGCACTGGAGAAGGTGGTTTTGAGGTTGGAATGAGGAAGTGACCTGGGGAGCTCTTATATGAACTATTGTGACATCCAATGCTTAAAACTCCATAATGGAGGGCCCCAACCACCACTACAGACCCTCTTTATGGAGCAGCTGTGCAGCTAGTCTGCATCCTGCCCTCAGGTTTGGGAGGAAGATCTTCTCTCCACACATGGATGGCTGCTCCCTGACAGCCTGTTTACTTAGCATTTGCCCTTGAGTTTTAACTGACCATGATAAAAAAGAATTAAGTTTTCAAATATAATTGCAACAGGCTTGGATCATTTCTAGGACATTTTTAGTATTTTTCATTGTTTGTGTATTGATCTTCACTGTCCTGTGGAAGAAACCTGGTTGCAACAGCTCATCATTCACATTTTTAAGGGATCTTAGTGATAGTTCTTCGAAGGACTGAACAGAACAGAGTGACAATTTCTGGCATGCTGAGTTCAACTATGTAAACTAACATTTACAATTTCCTTATCATATAAAATCTTTCTGAATAATCTGGTCCCTACGACTTAAATTGTAGGCTTTACTATATAAATAATCTGCTAGTTCTGGTTCACGATAGCATGGTAATGATTATTATTAAGCCTCACAAAATTTATCAGAAGCAAGTACCTTTCATTAACCTAATTTACAGGTACAGGAACTGAGAACATGGTGGTGAAGAAACTTTTACAAACTTATTCAGCGAGTCATTGACTGAGCCATGAATACATTCTTTGGAGGAGACAAATAATGTGAGAATTGGCTCAAGAAGTCTTGATTCCTAATTCTACCCACTAAACTATGCATCTCCTTATAGGAATTCAGAATCAGGAGTAATTTTTGAAAATTTGTATTTAATGAGGCTGCAAATTACTGTTCTCTCAATAGGAGTAATATGTAATAGTAAGCTGTACAAATCTATATTTCCAAAGCTTTGAGGTACTTTCATTACTAAAGGTTTGAGCTGAAGTATGAAATGTGTATGTATTTCAGATATCTACTAAGATTTGCAGCTTCATAGAAAAGCACAAATATTGTTTGACCAGTGACTCATACACTTTTTGTGATTCATAGGTAGCACCACAGATATGAGGGCTAGAACTGATCTGTTTGGTTATCTAGTATATCTTCCTGCTGGTTCGTTCTCTATAATATACTCTCCAGAGCTTTCTCTGGTTTGTTTTAAGTGTATCGAACACTGGTGTGCTAGCCATTTCCTTTGAGAGGCTATTCCACAATTTAGCCAGGATAGTCTGCTTAAATTTTCCCTTGTACCAACCAGAATTATTGATCTCCCTTTTTAGAGTTTCCCCCTTCTAATATTTTGTCATCATCTAGGAAGGGATTTTCAAAAGTACTCACCATTGGCCAGACTCTGGAAGTTTTACTATTGACTTTGATGGGAACAGGCTTAAATCAATGCTGATGTTTTAAAGATTCCACCTTTAATATGTTGTTTTGTCATCAATTCCTTCCAAACATCTAATCTTTTTTTGTTGCATTTCTTCAGATTCCCTCCGATGCGTCAATTTTTTTGATAGTGAAGGGCCCCAAAGCAAATGTATATCTCACATACTGTAGGCATTGACTCCTATTTCTGTTTCCCAGCACTGTGATGTGATGCCTATGCATAAAACCCAAAACTGCACTGGTATTTTGTTACCCTATCACATGACAAACTCATGGCAGAGTTCATATCGCAGCCACTCTGAATTAATTTTGAGAGTAAGATTCTATGACACCCATGTCAAATGCTTTACTAAAATCTAAACCTACCACTTCTCTACATCCACTAATTTTTATAATTCTATCTAAGAAAACAATCCAGTTTGTCCGGAAGGATTTTTTTACTTTTTAAGTTTGAGCTGCTTATTGCTATTCATTTTTTATCATTACAGGTGAAATTTGCAGTAATACAATTTTGAATGTAATGTAATGACTTACAACTCTGAAAAGGCATAACTCTCAGACTAAATCTCAATATTGGATTTACACATGTAAGTCTTTTGGATGTACAATGAGCTGTATGCTTGTCTTCCTCCTGGCTGATGTCCTACATCCCAGGGGCAACAGTATTTCAATGGTGCTGTGTAGCTGAGAGAGAACTTTTGTGATCCGTTGGAAGGTGGTGCTTCACACACGTCAATTATGGGGAAAAATCTGTGGTCTTTCCTGACACAAAACTGTCCCTTCTGTCATGTGACTCGCTGACCCACTTCAGAGCCCCAAGAAGTATATCTAGATCTAAATTTCATAGGAATCTAAAAAGATGTGCTACTTTTTCACAGAGGATTGATATATATAGCAGGAGAGTGTTAGCAGGCAGCCTTATTCCCTGCAAGGGGAGGAAGGTTTGCTATAGATTAACTAGAGCACCTGAAGCCAATTAGAGCACCAGCAGTCAGTCATGTGATAAAAACCCCTGCTTCAGTCAGACAGTGGGGGAGTTGGAGCAGGAAGGTTTGGTTGGAGAAGAGAGCAGTTTTGAAGAGAGACCAAAAGGAAAGTTTGGAGGAGTGCTGCGGTGGGCTGAGAAATCCAAAAAACCCTAGGTAAGGGCACCTGGCTTATGTAGAAGGAGGGCAAGAAGCCCCTTCACAAGCTGAAGGGCAGGAGAGGGAAGCAGCCCAGGGGAAGGAACCGCTAGTTCAAGTGGTTCACCACAAACCTCAGGGCCCCTGGGTTGAGACCTGGAGAAGAGGGCGGGTCCAGGTCCCTCCCTTTCCACTCCCCTCCTCAAAGACAATAGTGGGATAATTGAAATACCAATTCAGAGACAAGCAATGGTGCCCTGACCCATCCCCAAAGAAGAGAAAGCGTGAGACCCAGCATAACAGTACCGGCAATTTGCCACTATATATATATATATAATATAAGCTCCTGGGTAAAATTTTCAAGAATGCCTAAAGGTCAGATTTTTCTAGGTATTTCAGCATCTACAGATGCAGATAGATGTCTAATGTGTGCCTAAATACCTTTTTAAAATATGTACCTAATTGACTTAGGAGTCTGTCTCATTGACTTTCTGTGAATCCCAGATTTTTAAAGGTATTGCTTTGCTCAGTGTTGCAAAGCCTAAAAGTGGGATTACATACAGGTAGAAACTTTTCTCATGAGCAAGTTATTCTATAAATGTTCAGTACATGGATTTTTGCACCTTCTCTCTAAAATTGGGCAATGTTGGATAGATGACCATAACTGACAGATCGACAACTGATCTGAAGAAGAGTGGAGTTTGAAGGTTGTCTCTTTCTCCAACAGAAGTTGGTCCAATAAAATATATTACCTCATCCTCCATGTCTTTCTAATATCCTGTGATCAACATAGCTACAATAAAACTGCAAATAACCGATCCAATATGGCAGATCCTATGTTTTCCTGTGTTGAAAAGCATTCTGAGAACTGCAGGGTTTTAAAGTTCTGTTCTGTAGGGAGTTGAGATGCTCTGAACAGGCTGTGGTCAGAGCTGTGGTTGGATTTCTGCTTAAAATTTGTTTTTATTTTTCTCATATACTTGTAACTAAATATTTAAATTTACAGTCAAATGTCTGCTTTTGATCCTTATTTTAATCTCTGATTTAATTTGAGGTAAATGTATAATGTTAGAATGTAAGACAAATGGTAACATGCTGTATATAGCAAGTTGTTCTACTTACCATAGAGGATAAACCATTACTCCTTCATCAGCCAAAATCCAGGCTTCCCTAAAGCAATGAAAAACTCTGACTTTGTAAAGTGATATTTTTTGTGTGACTATTGCAAGGTTTTGGAGTAATTCTGACTGGTAATTGGTTAGTTGGTGTGACTGGTTAATTTTTCCTTGAGTGAAGCCTTCCATTGTAATGTAATTCTCACCATTTAAATAGTTATCTAAACAAAACATTGCAGAAGATAGCAACTATGCAGAGAAAAAAAGTAGATGTTTTGGAACAACTTAGAATAAATTACATGTTATTCTGTGGGAAAATCTTACAGTATGACAGCTATGTTGTTCACAACATCAGTGCCAGATCCACTAAGCTATGCTTTCCATATCAGTGGCCCTTATCACTTAGGAGATGATACTGTTCCACCAGAAGTGTTACCCCTGACATTGCATATTAATTTATAGGTCTTGCATATTTATGCTTAAGTCAGACCCTAAGAAGCAAAGAAGGAACTGACTGTATAGGCAAATGCTTTCAGAGAAGGATCCAGGATGTTATAAAAGCTTTAGTGTGGTTATTGTTTTGCAGGGAAATGCATGTACTTGTCATCAAGGTATTGAAGAATATATCAGCACAATTGTACAAGTTGAGTACAAGAACTGTAATCAAGAATTACATCATTTGGTAAGACAGGACCTGGAGGAATACAGCAACAGAAAATGTACATAATTAGAACAGGGAAGTGAGAGAAGCAATGGAGAGTAGTGTTAGAAATCTCACTGAAACATGTAGTCCCCATTGTCCTGGCATCAGGCTTCAGACAATAAGTGCTAATGGAATAGGAAGACCTCAAAATACAGGGAAAGAGCATGGGATTTCCCTTTCACGACCTTGCTAAGTCTAAGATAACCATCTAAGGGAACCATCTGCTGTGTCATAAAAGAGCGTCTGTCCCTTTATGGACAGAGACCAAAACAGAAAAAGAAAATGGAAGCAATAAATAGAAGCTTAATTTGAGAATGACCGTTTGTTTTGAAACTGGTCTAAGGGGATTAAGAAATTAGAGAATGGTCAAATCTTTTTGCAAAACTCCCATAATGGAAGAACTTCATGCAGTGAAGGAGCCATTACTTAAAAGTGTAGTGTGAGTGATTCAGAATGATGATGAAATGGCTACTTTTAGAGCTTCCCCAGAAGTATAGTTTAGCCTAATTGTACATAGTGGGATGGAGTCACTGATTGGGATTGGAATTTGCACAACCTTGCATCAACCAAAGGGTATCATCACATACTCCTTCTCCACTAAGAGAGAACCATGTTAATTTTCATCTGATGCTCTAAATTCCTCTCCAGACAATGCTGCCCAACTTTGAGTTTGTACCAACCGACTGCAGGCCCAGTCTCTTACATCTATAATAGAGAAATTTTGTGAAAAATTTAAACATTGCCTTTTTTACTATGAGCATATATATATACCTGCCAACTTTCAGGAGGGGTGGTATGTTGTCACTAGTTTCATTTGGAATTATCCTACTTAGAATTACTCGTATTTTATAATATTTTGCCATACTACCTTGTGTTTTGATTCTTTTTTATAGTACAAGCTAAATGTGGACAAACCAGGTCAGAAGATAGGACAACTTCAAGAAGCACCAACCAATAGGTGCTGTAGGAAGTGATGAGGATGACTTCTTTAGAGTTTGTGCCCCAACATGGTGTTGATAGTCACTAGTGTTGGCAGTACAAATTACAGAATGGGAATACAGTTGACACCCTGTCTGCTGTACAAGCCCCCACAAGCAGCTTTCTGTAAGAGTGTGATTCTGAAAAGGAATGATTCAAAAATTTTACATGTAAATAAAAGTCTGACGGTTAATATTCATTTTTTAACCTTAGTATGGACCTGGCAAACAGAACACCACAAATAAATGTTAACAAAGTTCTGAAAATCACAGGAATGCTAATATTGGATCTAATGTCCAACTGATGTGCAAGAATGTTATTGCATGCGCATAGTTTCTACTGGTATAAATTCCATTTTCAGTGATGGGAGAAGAGTGTGGTTCTGAATGGGAATGACTCCAGTCTGCTGAAACAAAGCTGGAAGGGGGTGAAATCATTATTTCTCCTTCTGTACCTATAAGGTGGCTAAGTGGTTATGTGAGATCGCAGGTGTTCTAATGATTCCAGAAGACTGCGGGGGCCTCATGTGTAGAGTCAGTTGCAAGATTGCGGCCTTAATTCTCTTAGGTAAATTGCTTTAATTCATTTACCCAAATTGCCTCTGGCAATGTTAGAACATTCAGCATATTACTTAATAAAGTATTAATTGATTTCTGCACATATATTGTAAATGTCAAATCCAACAATGTAGGTCAGAGGCAAAAATAAAAATAAAATTAAAATTAAAAATTAAGAGTATATGCATGTGCGCACTTGAATTTTATGGAGCAGATTTTTGGTTATGGCTACTTTATGCTACTTCAGTAGTGCAAAACTGCCATAAACCTACCTTAAAGGGGCACCCAAGGATTGTCTTCAGGTAACATGGACCAAAACTGTCTGGCTATATACTACCCGCTCCCTTCCTGCATCTAGTGTACATGTTGGAAGTGGAAGGGCCACAGAATGCACAGCATTCTTCCTGATTCCTGCTTGCAGAATGGTCCTTGTGGTATTGCAGCAGTCAGTGTAATTTAGAGCAGCCCTGTGGCCACTCTAAATTACACAAAGGGTCTTTTTGACCCCTCATATGACCCATGTTTGGAGAAACCGAAAGGTAATGTTAGATCCACTTTTTCCTCCTGCTCTACTCAGCTCCAGTGAATGCAGATTTGATGCAGCTGAGAATCTGGTCCCTATATTTTAAAACCCCGTACAAATATGGTAATAAGAAAACTGACATTTTACTTTTGCTTCTGTATAGTATGTCTTTAATATGATTACTACTCTTAACATTTAAAGGAACTCTGACAGTTATGTAATCCTTTCAACATTTAAGTACAACAGGATTTTATTATTAAGTACACTGGCTGGAAATAGAGCACTTTTTTTCATTCGCACTATAAACAGTTCTGTTGGATTAGTAATCCTGCTTGTCAGAGTTGTTCACTGTTTGATATTAATCAGTAGGTTTATAAAAGGTGCAATAGAAGACAGAAATGAACAGTGAAGAAGCGGTAAACTGTGGGTCCATAAAACAGACTGTACCTAATAGGTATGTGTTCAAAATTTCTTGCATGGCAAGTTTCATTGATGATTATCCTAGAGGAGGGGAGATACTGTGTTATGACAATGGTACTTTTCCTCTCTTTCAATACACAAATTTAGTGCTTTCCATATACGTGTAATAGCATGCACAGTAGCAAATTTGAAAAAAGAGTTTCTGGAATAGTTTTGGATACACAGCACATAATTTTATTGGAATATTACTTAGGCTGTTGTCTAGATCTAAAATGATATGCCATGGCATAACATTTATGATTGAATGTTACATGAGAAAATGAGTAATAGCACTGTGTTGTATGGCTGTCACTAATCCATTGTTAAAACCGTGCTCAAATCACTTCACCTGACTATTCCTATGTCACTTGTGCGTTGTTATCTGAGAGCCATCATTAATTTCTGCAACCCATGTGGCTCTGTGGGTTTTTTAATACTTCTAAATCTCTACTACACATTTATGCAGCATGTACAGAGAAGCTATGCCTTTTAGTTGTAAATGTCATCTCATGAGATCCTTAGATGATCAAAGTGAAACTGACACCACTGTAACATAAGATGTCTTGAAATGGTGCATAATAAATTACTATGAATGGTTAATGAACATACATGATTAATTAAACAAAATATAAACATATACTAAAAGGTTTTCTAGTAACAGTCAAATATTTTTCCTCATTGAAGCCCATTACAGATATGTGTCTTATATGTACTCAACTTAATACCAGGTACATTTAATGCCAATATAACAATATAGTATAATAAGACCAAATTGTAGTTAATGGACTTTTCCTCATATGTACATAGATATACATTCATTGTGTTTAGGCATGTTAGTTTACATAGGCTCCTTTCAACTTAAACTCTGTTTTTCAAATCATGCTTATGATTTTTTGTTTGTTTAAATAATCTGTATTAAGTAATATTAATCCTTGTTATGAATATCTTTTGAAGGATACATTTTAAAGTAACAAATCTTTACTTTTTAGACCTTCTTCCTAAATTTATTGTCATTTATAGTAGGATCAAAGTTTCAAAAGACTGCATAGCTGTCTCATTATCAATCACAATGCTATTTTGTTGGAGAAGCTGATTGATAGTTCATAATGGACCATCATATTGGACATATAGAATTACAAAAGGCTGTATATCAATACAATTAATTTTGTCACTCAAACCAAATTGTGTTGAGAGAGCAGTCATCCCAGAGCAGTCCACAATGCTGCATGAAACACTGCTAATCTATGAAGTATTAACAAACCCTGCTTTGAATGGGGGAAGGGAGGGAAGGTGAAATGCTTTCAGCTGAGAATAAAGGGAAGGACATAAATCCCCCATGCTGGCAACTGGTGATACAAAAAGGCATTGCTTAAATCAGGAGACACAACTTGTTTGTAGTGGGCTAGATTTAGCCTTAGCTTCCACCCTCGTGTAAAGGGCAGTTCATAGTTGTGCTGCCCAAGTGGAAACCTAAGGAGTTGTGATTCAGAAAGTCACAGTTCTTCCCCTGGTTTTTCTTTTTTTTCCTGGTGGGGGCAAAAAGTAAGTTACTGCAACCCTTTCCAGGATGTACCTTATGTCTTACTTATTGTCTGCTCCTGTCTGCAGCTTACTGGGGGCTGGAACCAAGGCTCTGTCTACTCCCCAGCCCCCTCACTCAGGAAGTGGAGCTGGAACTCCCCACAGCATCTGGATATATGCTCCAGGCAGACCATGCAGCAGAGTGGCTGGGTGGGTGCTTATACCTCCTTGTTCCCTTGTGCAACTACATCCGATCAAGTGACAATCTGCCCCAGTAACAATAGCATGAACATGAGGCAGGCTTGGAGCCATCTTTGATGCAGAGTAATACATGTCAGAAGAAATAGAGAAGTAGTGGGAGGACCCCAATATAACAACAAGATGCTTCCTGAAAGGTTTGTTTTTAATTTCAGTAGGTATGTCCAGATTCTAGAAGTAGTGTTAGGAATAGGAATGATTGATGCATAGGATAAAAAATAAACCTTTCTTGCTTGGAAAGTTAACTCTGTAGCTTTTTTGTAAAATAAGCAAAGAAGACAATTTCACTGTTTTCATGTAGCACTTACATAGATAGCACTGATTTGGCCTTAGGCGGCATTATTCTTAGTTTTAACCACTGTCAGACTTCCTGCCAATTAATACTCTCCATTACCACATTCTTTTCAAATGCTCTGATTTTTACCTTATATCTTATTCATTTTTAATAGTATAGCTAAGCTAACAATTTACTCAATGAATTTAGCCCCTCTTTCTGCTCCTGCAAGTCAATCACCATTTCCTTGAAAGTGTCAATCATGCATAATTACTCAAAACTCTTCTTTGATTAATTGAATTTTATTCTATGGATCTATCCCAAACAGTTCACTGTTAGAAACACAAGCTTTTATGTAGTTGTAATTTGCCTCAAGTCATGTGATATGTTTTCCTTTTTGCTTATTGGGTGAATGTAACTCTTATAATCAGGAAGAAGTTAAAACCTTTGGGCCTTTTAATCTCTTAAGGAAAAAACAGCAGTTTATGGTGAGGCTGCAGAAAAGCAGGATTAGGGGATTTTAGAAAATGTAAACTTTTTCCTTTTGGGGCTGCACAGGCCTTTTTCAAGGCATCAGTCCTGGAAAAAAAATATAAGCTACTGTAGTATGGATAGGGGCATAGTTAAAATATAATTTTACACAAAGTAATTTCCCATAGTCTGTATGGATTCATTTGTGAAGGATATTGTCAAATGTCTATCTCATTTATTTACATGCCTCTAAGTCAAGGCTAAAGCTGTTTCAAAAATTTTGCACTTTGACTTTTTTTGATTTAAAAAATGTTTTTTGAAAACATTTTCACTATTTTCACTTTTTTTGGGGGTCAGCTTGAGCAAGGGCTGTGATAAGGGATTTTGGGAAGCCTATGTCAAGCACTGTTTGATCTAATAGAAAATAAAATATGCAAATTTGGTATATCTGGTGACACTACTGAAGCACGTGAGCTTACAATTCACTTTCTACACGCATTTGTGTGACTAAAACATGATTGCACAAGCAAGCATTCCTACAAAGCAAGGACATGAATTGAAGTAATTCACTAATGAAACTGAATTTTGAATCTGAGTGAATACTCCTATTATTTTTTGCAGAAGTTACCAAGCTGTAATTAACAAAGGCAAGACTGACCAAATGTAAATTCAAATGAAATTATTTAAAGTGGAACATCAGAGATGGTGTGAGATGTAAAGATTGGATGTTAGCAATTCTCAGCAGAATACTATTTTGCTACTGGGCTATTTGACTTTTCTTTCAGACCTACAGCTGCCATGTTGTCATAGATGGTGTAATAAGTCAATTAGATGAATGTGTATAAGTTGTACTCACCATTAAATCTGGGCAGGAAATGGTTTTCCTATCTTGGGAAAATGTTCAAGATTTTGAAACCTAAAGTTGTGGCTTCTTCATTAGATAAAGCATGAGGAGTAGCTATCATGTAAGAGAGAAAACTCCTATTCAAACATATTATCACATATGATCAAAAACTCAGTAATGGTAAGGACAAAAAAAAATGACCAGCCACCAATGTTTCTGAACTATAGATATTTTCTTCCTTTAAGTTTACTCCTTTGCAACTCTCTCTCTAATGCGTCTATTTCTAAATGCAGTTGCAGTATCGTCTAGTTTTGATTTCTTCAAGTTCGAGAATATTGATATGCATCAATCCATGGGTGTATTTATTCAAAGGTTAGGAAGTACACCGAAATGTTGTCTAGTGGATATTTTATTTTAGGAGCAAACATAAACACGAAGAAACCATAATCCTAGTGTAATGTAGGAATCTAATTAAGACTAATGAGGCAACATTAAATTTAATGTATGATGCATTTTATATGCCTTACCATTAGAGCAGCAGCAAGCTGTTCATCAGCGCATCGAACTTTGGTGAATAAACCCCTAAAGGCATTGTTAAACAATCTGGGCTCAGGCCTTTGCCCATTAGATTTGTGTCAGACTTGCAAAGACCTGGATATAAATGGGGTGGGAAGAAATTGTGCAAAAAGTTGTGATCATCTTTGGTGGTCTCAGTGAGCCAATAAAAAGGATAATAAATTGGTGGCTTCACGCAAAGCCCTGAAGGAGTTATGACACAGTGGGACACAGATAGACTAATGGTAATGTGGGAAATACTGTTTAGCTGGTGCACAGAACCATGGGAATACAAGGGCTGACTTGGGGAGTGGGAGAAAAATGTATTGCCATTACTATTGCTGAACTGAACAGGGGATTATGTATGAAAGTTTCCCTGGTAGAAGAAGCTGTATATAAGACCTAATAAGATGCAAGCACCAAGAAAGAGAGAGAGCAAAGTAACTGACACTGAAGAGAGAGAATCTAGGCCAAAGAGTGTCATCAATGAGCCATGCAGTCATAGCCAACAGAAATCTGAAATGTTTTAGGCATATTTTAATGCCACTGAATGTTGACTTGGTTAGAAATTGACTATAGTAATCTAGTTATACTAACCCTGGAACTAAAGGGATACAACATGCAAGGAGAGAGATCATGATGATCATCATCCTACATCTTAATAGTAAATGTTTGTTGTTTTTTAAGTTAAACACATTAAGCTCACTTACTTCCCCTCCTCCAATTAACTCCCTTATTTTTCGTCAAAGTAATCCCAGCTTCAGATTCCAATGTCTTATGCCCTCCCTCCCAACAATCAACCCCTTTCCTCCACATAAATGGAGAGTTCACTCATAAAATTAATGAATGAAATAAAAGAGATGATTTAGCCAACTAGTTTGTTGTAGGCTTTACAGAAGAAATTACTTCAGGAAGGATTTAAACAATAAAACAGCAATGGCTTTGTGGACCAGTTCTGGAAGAGAATTGTATAAATAAGGGAACAGCGTGGTAGGAGGCATGGAGGTGGTTGTGAGAAAGTGGACAAACGCGGTTTCAAAGCTTGCATCACTGGTAGGGAGAAGGGATGGGGCAACTCGATACCATGTAACTAGAGCGGTTTGGATGAGTGGGTGAAGGCTTAATTACAGTACATTGACGTCAACCACAAAAGGCTTAAACTTGATGTAGTGGAGAAATGGAAGGGCATGGAGGTATTGAAATAAGTGGGTGATGTTTGCAACGTAATAGACAAGGAAGATGATTTTAGCACCTATCTGTTTTATATGGTTTGGAAGTGGATGGAGTAAATTATTCTGGGCGAGGGGAGGGCACTGAGTAAGATGTTATGTACAATTGCCATCAAGAGAGGAGACAATGATTACCTGGGTGTTTGTGGCCTGAGGACAGGAGAGAATCAGTCAGATACCACAAATGTTTTGAAGGAGGAGGAGGTGAAATTTAGACCTCGCCGAGGTGTCAGAATGCAGGGGAGATGAGAAGCCAAAGATGACCCCCACATCATAGGCCTGACTGACAAAGAAGATGGCTGTGTGGTGGTGACAGAGAATCAGAAGCAGTATTGAGATATTTGGAGGAAAGATCATTAGTTCTGTTTCAGCTGTGCATAGTTTAAATTGATGCCACAACATTCAGGATATGTCAGAGGGACAGACTCGGATGAATGGTTGGATCTTAATTTCAATTAATTCTTTTGGATCAGACATAAGTCAATGATTTCCTGATGATCTAAGACAGAGCCAAGTGTGCAAAGAATATCAAGCAAGAAAGAGTTAAGTATATATATGGGGGAACAGATTATCAAAGGCAAGAGCCACCATGCAGCTCCAAATGGTGAATGCTGTCCTACTGAAAATTCATCCCAGTTGATATTTTTAAATATATTTGTGTTGGTTTTAAGTGGTTGTAATTGTGGATGATTTCATTTACACACACAGTTGGACTTAGCAAGCATGTCTGGATGTTTTTTCTGAAAGCTCTGCTCCAGGAATTTCTTTGGGGAAGTTATTTTGCCTGTGTTAGATTGAAGGTCAGACTAGATGATCACAGTGATCCCTTCTGGCCTTAGAATATATGAATCTATAAGAAGAGAAGTTTTTTTCCTACAGAATAAAGCCATGAAAACTTGTATTCTATACCGGAAATAAATGATTATAACGTTTCTCAATGAATGGTTTAACCTAAAATATTATTATAAAAACTAACACTAAATATAATTGGTTTTTAAAACCAATTGTTTTTCCTGAATCTGAACTAAAGTCCACTTACTTGCCAGCACAGATACAAGAATACAGCTGCAGCTCTCTCTAGATGTAAATTAATGTTGAAATATAGTGATAAAGAGGAGTCCAATGGTTGTCTTAATATTTTTGAAAATGTGTTTGGGCCTAGCACTCAAGGGTGACCATTAGAAGTAAAAAAAGGATTTTTACAAAGGATATAAGAGATGGAGAATTCAGTTTTATTTCAAACTCAGTGGATCATCATGGGTTTGAAAGCTTTAGTCACATTGAAAAATAAGTGCAGAGATAAAAATTTTATGGGGAAAAATAGTATTTTCAGAAGCGTTCAGAGTTGGCCCAACTCAGCTCCCATTGAAGTCCATGGTTCAACTGCAGTGGGAGGAGAGTTAGGCAAATGCTGAGTGCTTTGATAGTCCTTCAGTGTGTGTATACTAATTTCAGACCACCCATTTTTACCTGCCTAGTGGCTATGTGTATGCGCATATGTGAAAGGATTTCTCCTATTATTGGACAGTATATGCCTTCCCTTTGCTCTGTGTGTGTTTGTTCATGTATATGTTCTATTTAAATTGATCCATGCTTTGTGGAGTGTTAAGGCTGGAAGGAAGATAGAGATTTAAATAGTGAGTTATAAAAGGTTTATGAAATTGAACAACTTTTGAGACCCCTTCCTCCTCAAATAGTCTGCAGTTCTTGCCAGTCCACAGAAGAGAGCAACTTGTTGGAATGGTAGATTGATTGATTTATTGTCATTTTAAATTTTTTACTCTAACCCTTTCTTTTCCAGGCTTGTTGGATCTACACTTTCCAGTGGCATACAGTCTAGTTTCGTTACAGCTGAACCCTGCCATTGCTAATCACTGCTGTAAAGCATATGTCATTTCTTTAGCACTAATTAACTCCTTATATAGTTTCCCTTTCATAGTCCCATCTTTCCCTTTAACACCTAAGTAACATTCACTATCCATGTGGACTACAACAGAATGCACATTGTTGACTTTGTCAGTGGAGAAGTTTTTTCACTGGGGTATGGTACCTGCCCAGAATTTGTTATCGGACTGATGATTTCTTCATCACAACAAATACTGTTGATTGAGTTTACATGTATGAGGAAGGGAAAGAAATCTGGTGGGGTGCAGAAGTATTATAGGGCTTTATGTTTCTCCCTCTAGTACTAGATGTTCAGCATGGTATAGGCACTGGACTGGCATAGCTAAAGGTTAGGCTTAATTTGCTCTCTTTAACGTCCTCCATTTCTAGGGAAACCTCTCTTTTTAAAAGAGAATCATATGCTACGATCTGAGTGAGCCTGATACTCCCCACAGCTTCAATAGGTAAGTTGCTCTTTCAAATGATGACCCATCCTCCCATCTTTGTCCTTCATATCCCACTTAAAAAAAATCTTTCAGGGACTTTGACTTTAGCAAAGGCACTTTAGAGTCTTTTTCTAATGTCATTCTGAAGTTAAAAAATAATTTGACTTCAAGGGAGATGCTGCCTATTTTCTTTTTTAAAAAAAACCTTAATAGGATTAGTCATGGGAACTATTTTTAGCAAAAGTTCAACTTTATCCATGTATTTTAATGTGGGAAAAGTGTGTCCTTTTCCCTCTGCTTATGTTTGATGTATTCCAGCCCTCCTGCAAGTGTGTTTGAGTATCTTAGGGGCTCTGGAGTGGAGGAGAACTTCCTCTCGGATTCTCTCTGTTTTCTTTCGTGAAAATGACATTCCTAAGCTGTTTCACTTTCTGACAGGAAATGGAGCCTTGCCAAAAATGATTAAAGCCCAAGAAAGCATAACAGTTCCAAAGCTGCAGCAGTTCTTTAGGAGTCCTGAGTTTGACATTGTGTCAAACAAATGTGAAATATTGTTTAATAAATTTGAATAATACAGGGAAAGGGAAAAATGGTTCTTGGCTTATAATGCTGGGGCTCTTTATTAAGTCTGTAAAGTACTGCCTAGCTCTAATAAATTAAATTATATACTTGTGCATGGATAACACAGTTTAATATTGCAATATATGCTACACACATGTACCCACCACATACAAATATAGGTATGCATACATGTGTCTATATATATGCAGATGTATACACAAACACATATATATTTATAATATGCAATTACTATTTACAAGGGCCCAATGTTTCTGTTTTATAGTAGAGATGTCCTAAATATTACTTATAAGATACAGCATGAAATGACAACTGTGTAAAACTGTTAATCTGCTTCATAAAATTGGAGCTAGTTAATGTTTAAAAATAACTTTTAATAAATGGCTTTTTCAAGGCTGGATTGTGCAATCCATGCTCACAGAGGTGAACACTTCCTAACCCCTTTGCCCCATTAATTTCACTGGGACCATTTGTGTCAATACTCAGCAGTGAAAGAGAGAGTTGCACACCTTAGCCCTATGGGCCTGATTCTGCCATCCTTGCTTATATCATGAGTAGTGCTTTACTCCTCCAGAAGTCCTAGTGATTTCAGTGTAAGAAAGGATAGGAGAGTTGAGCCATAGGACATTAATAAATATACCATAACAAGCTCCAAATAGTCCAGAAATTCCAGTATTGCCAGCTAATAGTATTCGAACATCATGAGTCAGGCTTCAGAATCATGGGATTTTTAAAAATGTTATATTTTGGTTTCCGTTTATTTGCCTTTTGATTTCTGAGTCTTTAAGATGCATTCAGTTTGGGTTTTCAAGTTTTCCTCTGTAACCATGATGGCTAGAAATGACCTTCTCTTTTTTTACACTTCTTTTTTAAATGAAGGTTGAGATTCTCACATAATCCCACGATTCCAGGAACTGGAGTTTTAAGGAAGTATCAAATACCTCAACAGTTGCAATAAAATAATGAGAGTTGGTAACACTGCCTGAGAACTGGGCAAGCTCCTATGTTGATTCCCAGCAAGTTAAACTCTTCCTCCCTTGCATTATTTCTTTCATAAAATATATCAAATGTTCAAAAAAAACTGAAAGTGGTAATTTCCAAGACAAAACATTCTTTAACTGAGAAGTGTTTCAAACAAAGCTACAAGAAATGTTAGTGTTTTTGACTTTTCATGAAGGATTGTAGTATTGTTTGTTTAAATGGTGTCATTTTTATCAGTTTTTCAATGACATTTGAGGGTTTGTGTTTGTAAAGTTGAATAGGGACTGGATGTGCTATCATTCAACGAGGAAAGCGATTCATGGCTACTTTTCAGACAAGCTAAATTGATCAGACAAGTCAGTCAATGTCATTGAGCACTATTTGTCACTTCATAAGCAGCTACAATCTGTTGTACTATAAATGCAGAAGGACCGTCGAATAAATCACATCAAACAGTGGGAGTAGATAGTATCCCTTCATCCATAATTGGTGTAGTCCTCTCCTGTCACATTTGTTCATTCCCCAAGATTCCAGTGTGGATTGACACTGACAAAGAAAGAGCATCCACTGTCAAAGACGTTAGAGAATATGTGTTACTGTACTGTATGTGTTAATAGATATCTATCATAATATTATATTATCATCAGACACAAATCAGACACACAAAACTTTACTATCTGGGTGTATTTATGACATGGGTAGCAGTCTCTCCTAGGTTAGAAGAAAACCAGCTAATGCAAAAGGAAAGACTCTGACTTCTTGCAGTATGATACATCAGAAACAGAATAAGTTAATCAGTACTAGCAGTATTTATTACTTTATGTTCCACTGCTAATTTTCATTTAAAAAAGACTTTCTTGAGTTGTCCTTAATAGCATGCATTACAATGACAAGTGAATTTCAAACTTTTCTGCTGACCCCAAAACACTCTGTTTTAACCAGAAATGTTCTAGTCCTATCAAAATAACTATATGTCAATATACAATATAAAGCACATTATTTATAGGGAGACAGATTATGATGCTATATATTAACATACATGTATAAGTAAATAGAGTTCCAATAATCTCAAATATTTGTGCATGATTAAACTGTAAGCAGAGAATGAGGAATGGACAGTGGTCTTTTCTTTTGGATTTTGAATGGCAGTATGGTGAAATGGGTACAATCACAGCTAATGGTTTTTAATGTACAGAAATTTTTTTTATTGATTTGATTTTTGATTCTATATGAAATTTTCATAAACTTTACTATTAAAGTGGGATAGAACAGAAGACTTTATTCTGGAGACGTGATTGGCAGTTTGTAGCTTGAATGTTAGATCATTGGCTCATTGAATTCTGGAGGAAAGCCATTCTGGAATGACCAGCCTGCCCAGCGAGAGAGACACAATCCTCTTTTTTTATCAGAAAGGATGGATCACCTCTTCAATACTTGGTTCCAGTAATATGCTTGTGGGGGGAAAATGTGAGTAAGCCTATCCTAATCACATCTAAAAAGACTGTAGTTTCATTTATGAAGGAAGGAGATGGATATATATGATTAATTAGAGCAAGGGACTAGAGGTCAAGAGTCTTGAGTTAAGTTTTGGGCTATACCTCTGATTTATTGGGGCAGGCGAGTCATTTAATGTTTCTCTGTGACTCAGTTTACCCATTTATAAAATGGCCATTATATTACCTTTCTGGAAGGTGGTTAGTAAGGCTTATTCCATTTTTGCAGAATTGAAGTCATCAAATGAAAGCTGCGAGGTAAAAGCTGGTTTGAATCAGTCCTGAGATCAAAGCACAAAGTATTGAAATCAAATGATTCTTGAAGGCTAAGAGTTTGTTAGTCTAGGATATGGTAATGATGGCTCTAAAAAGAAACTCCTGCACAACACAGGCCACAGAATCTCACCCACCCACTCCTGTATCAACCCCCTAACCTATGTCTGAGCTATTGACCCATTATACATAGAGGGAATTAGCTCATCAGAGTTGAAAACGTTTGTCTCCTTCTGATGTAAGGGAAGTTGGCATAAGACTACTCAGAAGCCTAAGTAACAGGTAAGCAAGAGAAATTACTTTTCCCTGAACCGATCACAATCAGTTAATACTGTTTTTCTCACCTTATTCTTATGAATGTAGCTGATGTTTACAAGAAAATACACAGTAGTAGGTATTAAAAATATCATTAATTAAGCAGACAAGACATTGTTTTTAAATCAAACCAAATAGAAATGATGAAAAAAAAATCAAAATCAAATCAACACAGAACTGAGCAATATCCAAACCAGGCAGCTTTCATGGGAGCACATGCATTGTCAACATATGATACTGAAAAGGTCACCAGTTAATTAAATAATCCATCACCTGAGGATAGAGAGCAGTTCTCAAGTCTGACAATCAATGACAGAAATATTAAAAGGTCAAAAAATGAGTTACTATATATTGTGTTTTGTTATTTAATGCATTATAAAGATGTGGCTTGAGTTGAGAAGCCTGGACATGCAGGTAGGTAGGAAGAAATGCTAATAGTAACTGCCCAAATATCCCCAGTTGTATACTGTTTAGAAATGCTACCTGCCGGCATGTCTGGCTACTTCTGAAAATGATGGAGCTTGTTAGAAGTATGGGTAAGTGAAGAGATTTTATACCACTTTCTGCTGGGGAGTTTAGTGATACACTGTAAGGTTTGATTATGGATACAGAAAGCCAGTAGTAAAGGATTGAAGTTCTCTCAGGGACAACTTTTCCCCTGTGCTTTTAAAGATTGTTTTTAAAATAAACTGTGGTGACTGACCTAGAATCATAGACTTTAAGGTCAGAAAAGACCATTACAATCATCTAGTCTGATCTCGTGCACAACACAGGCCACAGAATCTCACCCACCCACTCCTGTATCAACCCCCTAACCTATGTCTGAGCTATTGAAGTCCTCAATGGTGAATCTGTATAGAGATGAAGATAGTGCTATCTCAGGACCTTATCTAAGCGGGATAAGAGACCTGCAGTGTCTGTTTTCAAAACTTGTTGAGATCAAGTCCTACATGATTGGGTTAATTTCAGCATCTCCATTTAACTTCCCCTGTTTCTGTCCCTGTGGAAGATTTAGTATTTGAGCAGTGCTGCCACAATGTAACGGGATTTTGTTTCCAGTTTATGCTGATTAATCATTGTATTAGGTGATGTAGGGTACTTTTTTTGGCACTGGGGTGTTTTTATAAATTGTCTAACTAAAGTTAACTAAAGTAACTGTGGTGCCGTAAATACTTTCTGCATTTTTCCTTAGCATCTTTGCCACAGAATATCGTAGTACTGTGCTTTAAATGCAGAAGCA
Source organism: Chelonoidis abingdonii (assembly GCF_003597395.2). Lineage (NCBI taxonomy): Eukaryota > Metazoa > Chordata > Testudines > Testudinidae > Chelonoidis > Chelonoidis abingdonii. The sequence continues at coordinate 56,855,617 of NC_133778.1, read as the reverse complement.
TTTTCTGTCCCTGCTTTACAGGAAGCTACTATTTTGTTTTGCAGTCCAAATACAGAATGTTAGTGAATCAATGAATTTCTCTCTCTCCTTTTCCTAGGGAGACATTATATTTGTTCTTTTGTTGTTTTCCTTCTCAAAAATAAATAATAGGAACTGAAAACACATCTTTAGTTCTTTTTGTGTAGGGCAAAACACAACTGGGTCATCTTCTTTGACTCATACATTTCCACATCCAATTCAATTACAAAACACTACACTGAATTTCACTATTCTGAAAGAATCTTGTGCATCTATCTCCTTATTTTTTTTCTCGCTGTGTAGTCTTCTTTTTATGCTATCACAGTGATTTCTAAATTTACTATTTTACTTGCCCTGCATTTTCTCTCTCTGTCCTTAATATATTGCCCATCATGGGCAAAAAGTGAAAGTCCACAATTTGTGTATTTACACTTATCCTCAATGTCAAAATGTGCCACTAAGACCCCAGATGGGGCCAGAATGGTCATATAGAAAGCTCTGTGTAATTTAATTAGGATAAATGACATTTTAGAATCTCTAATTTAAATAGTTCAATGTGGGAGAGCATCCGGGTTGCTACGAGGGACAATATCTGAAAAATGGATCCCTTCTTGTAATGAGAATATGGAACAATGGTAGCTTCATTTCCATTCTCTCCTTACTATTCAAGATGTAATAAATATGGGCTTTTAATTAATATGCTTGCTGGTTCGAAATTAGCAATGGCCCTTATTTTCCCTGACCCACACTCTATAGTTTTCCCTTCTTGTCTGGATGAGAGTGACTTTCCTGAATTCTGGAAAGTATTATATGATTATTTTCTCTCTCACTGTAAAGCTTTTTAAGAGACTTTGTATGAGAGGCAATATAAAAATAAATTGAATTGAACTATGGCTTCACCTCCCCACTTTTTAGTGCAGAAACCTTTAGAGCAAAAACTGCAATATTGTGACAAAGGATGAGATTAAGACTGTGTCAGGAAAAGAGGTGACACTGGATGACAGGCCCGACCTTGCATGAGTAGTTTGGTTGGTTTGCAATCGGCTGTGTATTAATTAGATTTAAAGCATGCTCCTGACTGGGGAGAAACATTTTTGCATTTTTATTGGGAAGTTTGTTTTAAGCCATGAGAAAGGTATTAGATGTTATCTACCCATAAACGTAAGTTTACCTGATGGTTGTAAAAACATCTGTTATGCTTTTACACAATGTCTCATGGTTCAGTAAAAGTCACCCTGTTGGTTTCTGAAAGGCTGGGGTTTGAAGCACATAATCTTACTTGCAGACTCCACGGTTGTAATAATCTATCTTTTAAAATAAAACAAGTTTAGCTTAGGGTAATGATTTTTTTTCCCTGTAGAAATATGATTTTATGTTTTACTATGCAGACTCAATAAATTACTTTAACAAATTACTCTTGGTGCACGCGAAGTGCTGTATTTTGACAATATCAGCCAACCTTTCCATTTGTTTAAGCAGGAAAAGTGGGGAGCCAAAATAAAGCTGCTGCAGAAGAACATCTCAAGAATGTTTATGAAACTCTGCTATAGCTACATTTATTAGGAGTTGAAGCACAGTCTTAATTTGTCATGCAGGATTCCAGGGGAGTGAATAATTTCTGAGTTGTTCTCTAAAAGCCAGCACTTAATATTTTGTGGTAACAATTTGTTTGTAAACATGAAGCAAACTGTATAGGTTTCAATGTGACAAAAAGGTATCCAGGATTTGTCATCTCCTGGCAACAGCTGTTAGGTTTATTTTATAGCGTCTCATGGGGTTTCTCAGATAAATAAGAAGTTGATGGTAAGAATTAGCACCCTGAGGATCTCTGATAGGGCATACACAGTTTTTAACTGCAGCTATTTGTCTGGGATTTGAATTCCAGCATATAAGCTTCTCCTTGTTCTTCCTACTCGCCCCATAGGTATATTATTGTGTCAAGTTCACAGAAGCCTTGATTCAAAAGATAAGTGTCTTTCAAGATCATGTCCAACCTCTCTGTGATGGCTCTAGGAACAAATAGAAACATGGGAAATTTTTCCTCATGCATACCATCACAAGAGCCACATGTCTGGGGTTACTGGAAAGATGAAGGAAATTGAGGGAAGCTGAACAAGATGTATAAGGGCAAATGGTAGTACCAAGCCCATTGAAATCACAGAAGTTTTAAAATATCTGGTGTTCCTAATACAAGCAAAACTCCCAAACAAGTCAACGGGAATTTTGTTTCTGGAGAGAACGAAGGATTATGAGCCAAATGATAACAGACAGCCATGCTATTGTCTGGATATAACAACTCTAACAGCAAGAATCTTTCAAAGTGACAGACATTCCCCAAATCTGCAGGGAAAAAACACAGAAATTAAGCTTGCTTTTGGCTTAATCCACTTGTGAGTTGCTTGTTGGCTAGTTTTTGGCTTGTTGCCTGTTTTGCTTGTAGCTTGTTGCTGCTTTTTTTCCCCCCCAGCTCTCACCAAGCAGAGGCAAGGAAGGAGAGAGTCAGGGGTGCACAGCAGGCCCACCACAGTCTTGGACAGCACGCCAGGGGATCTAGTCACATAGAATGTTGGGGTTCTTAGGGACTGGCTTGTTTTGGCCTTGTTTTGAAATGGGATTAGCTTGATTTTTGGCTTATTGTGAAAGTCGAGATACTTATTTACCACATGAAAGTTGACAACTGTGCAATGTGACAGTCCCATCATATGGGGGAAAGAATGAAATTGAAATAAAGAAAGATTTGTACGAAGGACAGAGTTCATCTGCCTTACAAATCTCAAGCAATAGATTTGGGAGAATGAAATTCACTAACTCACTCTCTGATCTACAGGGGGGATAACAGCTCCACTGCCTCTCTCTGACTGCTATTCTGTCCCTGGGTTTCCCCAGTACAGTCCCTAAGGCCCCAGTTTATCAACGTACATGAACATGTCTTAATTTCAAGCAAATGCGTCAAACAAATCAATAGTTCCATAGACCAATATAGTAGGTGGAGCCTGCAGTCATGGCACATGTTGGTACTAATGACTCAGGGAGGATGTGATGAGGTTTACAAACCCCACACTAAGGCTAATGCAGGGGGGCACTAGTGGGTTGCCTCCATCAGTCCTACAACTTTGGGAGTTTGGAGTAAAGGACTATGATCAAACAGCAGCAATGCCCAAAACAGAGACTTTGGATGGGGTAGGAAGTGGTCTGGGGGGTCGTGAGCAGGAGGTGGGCAAAGCATTCCACACTGTCACACTTTCAGGACTCTGGGCTGGAAACTGGTGGAGCAGGAGGGCCTAACTCCCCCTACCTGCCCCAGTTGCCACTACACCTATTCTTGCGATGCTCATGACCAGGGGTTTACCAGCAAGGAATCTGTCCCCGTTCAACCTCATTCAGGGGTCCCAGGCACACTGGGAAAAAAGACTGGTGCAGCAGGCCCTGACTACTAGACCTGCTGACTGAACTGGAAACGCTGCTACAGAGGGCATATACCAGTTTCCAACAACAGGGGTTAGGAAGAAACTCTGTGGGCTGGCTATTACTTAATTATCTATTATGGGGTTGCTTACACTGTAATCTAAAAACCTGCTACTGGTCATTCTTGGAAGGATACTGAATTAGATGGACCACTGATCTGAAACAGTATGTCCTTTACTATGGCCCAGATTCTCAAAGGTATTTGGAAGTTATGCACCTAAATATGTTTGAGGATCTGGGCCAATATTCGTATAGTCACCAAATCTGATTATATATACAAGTTAGAAGAAGGCAGGAAAATGATCATGAAACCCAGAATAGAACCCAAACAAAAAGCTGAGTCCTCTACAGTTCCACACCCAACTTTTCAGAATCCCAGCTGGTGAATTCTGATCCAGATAGTGTTCTAAAGTATAATTTTGAAGAAGGGAGTTTGTTTGCTGGGCTACTACTACTTAAATCCTCACATCTCCCTTTTAAACCTAGGATAATTAATATAAGCAGAGACGTTTTTGTTATAGATGCTCAAGTATAATGACTGCTATTATTGCAACTTGCAGCGACAAAGATATATGATATTGAATGATATGGCGAGGAAAAATAAACACGTTTCATTTCTTCATTAGATACTGTTTATTTATGGCACAATATATATCTACCTCCACTGTACCATTAAAGTTTTGACTGCTTTTTAACTATAAAATTTGATATTGTTGTGGCAGCTGCACTACTGAAATGATTGCTATAGTACAGCTGTTATCAAAGAGTAAGATTTATAGCTACTCTACATGGTGTAAAGATATGTGCATATTTACTTTGTGTTTTACTACTTGTGTTCTACATTTAATGACACAAGGTGAGATGAAATAGTGAAATAATAAATTCCTTTGCTGCTGCAAAAACAAATAGCTCAATTTGTTTAAAAAATTGATATTTAATTTTCTATTCTACTAACAATAAAACGACTTGGTCTACTCCGTCTCTTCTCTTTATTTAAAAATGTCTATCCCAGTAGAGATCTTAATGTAAGGTTAGTTTTGTTTTTATTTTCCAGAGGAATACTCTGGAACTGAAGGAAAAGTCACATGCTTGATTGAAACTTGTCAAACTGTGTTATATTGGGGTAAATCAATAGTTTAACTCATAACTGGACTATCAGCCAGCATTGAAGGGTATGTCCCCACTCTTCCACCAGAACAACTGGTGCTGTTTCAGAAAGATGATTAAATGTGTTGGTGGGGAGAATACTGGCACTCTAGTTATCCAGGATGAAATCTGCATGCTGCAGAATTCTGTTATGGCTCCCTGTGCTCCCACATAAGTGCAGGCATTGGGAGTCTAGAGTGGTCTCAACAGATCCCTAACTATATGGATCTGCTAGCTCATCTCATCCAAGTAGCTGGGCATAGTCATTCCTGGGGATGCTGAGGCCTTCCAGCAGTTGCCTCTGAACAGGTATGCTGCCAAACAGTCATTCTTACCTCCACCCTGACTTGGTTAATTTCATCAGTGCTCATACCACTTAGGCAGACTGTATGTTGAGCTCTAGACTTGGATCCCATAAGATATAAACTTTAGGGCAATTGGATAATGCAAAGGATTTCTAATGAGATATAGAGCTTTCACTTTTGGCCACCATTTCAAATCCAATCTATGTAATTAGCCAACGTGATGTGAATTGAAGATCTGTTCAGTTCTTAACCAATAGGTTTCAACATCACAAAAATCACCCTTGCAGTTGGCGCTAATCGAATGGGTCAAGAAGCAGAATTAGTCTCTCATTCCTAGAGGTGGCTCCTCTGGGCCATGGCTGAGGTGCTTTGGTAGAAATATGTGAGGAAGCTTGAATGGCTGCAGCCAGATGTACCTCTCCTGTGGATAGAGAAGTTTAATCTCCGGTGCTGTCCAAATCTCTGCATTGATTTAAAAATAAAATTTTAGACAAGTTACGAATGGTGGTAGCTGAGAATCTAAATTCTTTCTTATTGCGTTCAGTGTTTTATATGTCTCATTGGTGTTGGGTCCAATGGCATCCACACTGGCTTCAATGAACTGATGTTCATTGAATTTGGTTCAGAATTTGGTCCTTTGTTCATAATGTCAGAATGCTATCCTCTGAGAGTGGGCAATGTTCAGCTATAGATTTCTTATTTCTTAATTTGTCTGAGCATTGAGTATATTGTATTTTTCTTTCCTTTGTGTCTGTTATTTTGGTATTGATTAAAATGTTGTGGATGTAAAATTTTACTTATCTTTGTTTTAATTATTTTTTCTTTCTTTTGACAAGAATGTTGCCTATGGATTATTTTAATCCATATAGATGCTTATCTTTAGGTATCTTATAAATATTTTAAATAAATAAAGAGAAAGAGGAATAGAAATGTTGTGAAAACAGGCTTTCCCATGAGGTTTTTTCTCTTCCTTGTTTTTCTCATGTCATAAATCCAGGAATAGACTTTTGTCTTGATATTTTGGTATTTCTTTTTCTGGCACAGAAGTAAGAAATTCAATGGGGTATGACAAATTTAAAAAAAATGTGAAAAAAAACTTTTTCACATCTTATGAATGATTTGGCTTGAGGTTAGGTTTGAGGTTTCAACAGGGCTTTAGGCTTCCTTCTGTTTTACCCAAGATGGACCATTGTCCCTACCATCAACTTCTTCTGCCTTGGCATGGTGACTTGTAAAATTTGTTTAAGTGATTAATTCCTATCAGAACTTTGACCAATAACTTGGTTGATTGCCAGAATCCGTAAGCACACACTGCATACAGAACTTACAGGTTCAGTGAATATGTAAATTTCTGCTAATTAGGCAAACAAGCAACCAATAAAGCAGAGCTTGTAAGTCAGCTAACATCAGGTAGTGTAAATGTAATAATTAATAAACAGTGCAGAACAGATTTGGCTGTGTCTGAGGGAGAGGGACAAGAATACTTAAAAAGACCCTCATATATTTGAATTATTTGTGAGTGTGGGGGAACAGAGTAGGAGATTAATATAGTATATTAGTGATTCTGCTTGTTCTTCAGGGGTTGGATCCAATTCTCACCGAAGCCTATGAAAGTCTTTCCATTGACTTTGATACTGCAGGAGTGAGCCCCAGAAAATGGGGGTGGAAAAATTATTTTTTATACTGTGTGTGATCTATAGTTATTTCCTTTCAACTCCCAGTCATAGTTATGTCACTTCAGGAAATCATGGGACACTCGTATCTGAAACTGTGGGCCCTGATCCAGCAAGTTATCTAGAGAGGCTATGTCATGTCATGTTATGTTATGTTACAAGCTGACTTCAGTGGGCCTCTAAATGGATGCAGGCATCTTCCAAAGCAAAGTAACTTGTAGGAGCAGGGCAATAATTTTCTGTGTTTTACCCTACTTCCTTCTCTGCCTCCCAACCCTACTGGAGATTACCATAGATCAGCTTTGCACTTATTGAATAACTGCGTTATAAGCATAGGCTTTCCAGCTAGTCAAGAACAATTTTCCTGTTGTCAGTCTATAAAACTTTCACTCTTTAAGTCTTTATCCCCAAGAAAACACTCCGATGATAATGTTTGTCTCTCCATTTAACCCAAATAGAACTACATGACTAGAAATGTTCCATTGTTTGGTTCAATGACTAGAAGACAACAGGAATGTTAACACTATAAAATCACGGGTATATTCTCCCAATATCTGAAGTCTAGCCTGCTTAAACTTCAGGGGACAGAAATAAGAAGCAGTGCTACTGCTATAAAGACTTTTTACATGGCCTATTGAGTCAATGAAACAAGACAGAACTAGGAAAACCAAAAAAAGACAATAAGTAAGTAGCAGACATCAATACACTAAACTAACATTAGCACTGAAATAATAATGCCATGAAGGCAAGGAAAATTTGAATCAAAGCTACAGAAATATTTTTATTTCACTTCCCTTGTGGCTAGTCTTTACAAGACACATGGCCCTTGGCACTTTATGAGAAGAGTCCAAGATACTAGGCTATGTTACAAACTTTGGGAACTTCTTTAAGAAAATATTGTAACACTCTACTAAATGTGATCTAATCCAGAAGCCTGAGATTCGGCTGGAGAGTTAGGCCTTTATATAGCAATTACTTGCACACATGCTTAACTTGAAGCACATGAGTCATCCCAGTGGCATCAGTGCTACTCAAGTGCTATTAATTAATAATGTGCTTCCAGAATTAGGTAATTAATGAATTAGTAGGAGGTTCTTTGGGACTGGGTCTGTCTTTTTATTCTGTGTTTGTGCAGCACCTAGCACAGTGAGGTCCTGCTCCATGGCTTGGGCTTTCATATGCTATGATGATAACAAATAATTACTCTGTGACAAGAATGGTGAGTGCTGTTAATCAATGTGACCATTCTTTTAAGGCTGAACAAAGGACCAGATTTTGTAACCCCGATTGATCATGGTTAATACTTAATCAGGCTTTGTGTTGTTGGTTAGCATTAGCATTTTGTGAAGATATTTTTATGTTTTTATCTGTTGTTTGCTCTGTCTTTTTCACCCTCATTTTTCTAGTGGGGAAAAAAAATGGACACATCAGGTGATGTGAAAGTACGTATAGAAGTAGCACTGTTTCCGGTTTCTGTCTGCTGACATTTCAACAATATAGACTTAATTGCTGGAGAAGTATAGCTATGGTTTAATAGTATTAACATTATTGTTGTCTGCTAGTTATTGAAAAAACTTTCCAGCATCAGCAGAGATGAGGATGGCCAGTCATTGAAGTCTCTGGGACTACTTGCATGAGTTAGTGCTACTGAGTACAATGCACAATTTCGCACTTAGAGTCAGATTTTCAAAAGAGCTCAGCTCCCGTTTGGGCACCAAAATAAGGGCCAGACTTTTCAGAGGCACTTAACACCCAGCAGCTCCTATTTGGAAGCTGATGGCCAGATTTTTGAAATAGCTGAACACCAATGTGCACCCAGTGCACTGAGTGCTTCTGAAAATCTAGTGATTTATTTTAGGGCCTAGGTGGGAAATGAGCAGCAGTGTTCAGTGCAGTGATGTTCCCCAGTGCGGCAATGCACTTCAGTACACGGAAGAACAACATTTTTAACTTGCAATGTGCAAAGAACACATGGAGGTGGTGTGGGAGTGGTTTGGGATATGTATTTTTTGTAGTGTGCAGCATTGGACAATGACATGGGAATACCTGATAAAGTAAATATCATCACACATAATCTGCAAGAGACTGAGATATGAGTGTTGTAGCAGCCTCTTCATAAATATACTATAGCATTACATTATTCTATAGACAGGGCCCAAATACTATACTTACACTATCGTAATATTCTGGCCCAATGTTTTTGTAAGGGAACTAATTCAAAATTGCTTTCTTCTATGGGTTTGTAGCAACTTTTTTGAGTTTCCATTTCTTGATGTGTTTAACTTGTCCGTTTATTAAGCCAAACAGTAATAGGACGTGTCAACATTTTGTTTAGTTTGATGTTATAACAAGGGCTGTCAAAATATTCCTTGAAAATATTTTGCCACTCTAATGGCATCATACTGGGAACTTCAGAAATTAAGCTGCACCACCATAGTGGTTCTCTCTCTAGATTGGCATTGAAAATTGTTTTGCTGTTTTAATTGCATCATAATGACAAAGTTGCAGTCTTCACTGAGCTGAATTGAAACTATTTCCCCATAGTAACTATATCCAAATGAGTCCCACGGGCATACATTGAAAGAGTCTACTTTTGCAATGTGATCATACCATATTAACTGTCTTAAATCCATACCCTCATGAAAGTTATGAAAAAATGCACACCTATTGATAATTTGCCAGTTACTGTATGTGTGTGCATGTACATGGATGTATGCATGTATTATGTGTGTAATAGGATATAGGGCCCACCTGCAAGACAGTTAAATCCACCAGGGATCCTAGGAGACCAGGACTATCCATATCTCACTGGGTATCCAGCAGGTCCTCCTCCTCATTAAGGTTTCTGTAGCTAGGGGCTGCCCTTATGATCCCATTCCACCTTAACAAGAGAATCCCACAGTTACTGAATAGCTTTTTAGCCCTGTTGGGCTAGTTGAAGTAAGATAATATGCATTTCCTAGCCACACTCTCTCCACTATCCTGCTCACACTTCCCCTCATACATCCCCTTCTTCCACTGGGCTTAGGAAAGCAGGTGTTCTGTCACAGAGATAGCTACGTCCTCTTTTCATACGTAAGGGGGAGAGCTATATTTGGAAGATTCATTTTTCAGGTCTTGATAGAATGATCAAGCACTTTCTTATTTCAAACCTTTCTATCCAGTATAATGCAAGTCAGACAGCCACATTTCTTAATTTTCCAAGTTACCCAGTCTGTTTACTTGATTGTTAGTGGGAGATTTTGCACCTACCTGCCGTTTATGTCTTTTGAAAATCTCCCCCTAATTGTCTGATATCTCCATACTTATAGAGGACTCCTATAACTATTACCTTCCTTCACTACCACCCAAAACAAACACATCACAACCTCCAAATCCTATATGTAACTTCTCAATTGGCAGGAAAATGACAAATAGATCCCTGATAAGTGATGGTATCTGACTAACACAAGATACCGTTTGCTGACCTTTCTTGGCTCTAAATATTTTAAAAAAATTGCTCATGTCAGCTGCTCGATCTTTTGTTCAATGACCAATAAGTTGCGTGGTTTGTATTTGGAACTAATTTAAGATTTCAGATGTGTTCAGTAGTGCTGGAAGTACATGTCAGTCGTCATTATTTAATCTTCAACCACATGCAAATAGCTCAATTCTTGTCATACAAATGCTAGAGGGAAAACTCCTGAAAGTTTTATAGCTGTGCTGCTGATTACATCCCAGCAGCCAACTTTATGTAAAACAAACAACTTTATTACGTGAATTACTTATTTTATTTATACCAAAGCAATATAAACAATTCTATATAAATACATATATTTACTGAATATTCCATATATTGTTTCATTCCAAAGCTTTGGAATGAATCTAATTTGAAATAAAATTGTTTTTGTGTTTAGTCAGAATGTTTACACAATCTCTGTGGGAAATGTCCAAAATTAACATTTCAAGAGAAAAAATGACACATACTTTTTCTGAAATCCCCAAGCTTTAAAGATCTTCAGTAAGCACAAAATTGTCACCAATATAAAACTAACTTCTCATACTAGAGTCATATTTATAACCGATTTTAGTACCAAATGATCATTGATAGTTTATCAAATTGTTGACATTTTACTTATGATAATATAGTCCAGATAAATGCTGGAAATTGAAAAATTATCACACTTACTACCACACAAATCACTTAAAATTATTGTCATCAGGATTCTAGCAATGTTTTTGTACAAATATTGAATATCAGTTGATTAAGATAATGACACCTTAGTATTGTAAATCTGGCTTTGCAAGTTTGTTAAAAATTTTGTTTCATTCTTGTAAGACTGATTTCATGCTCTTCTCTGTTTTAATACCCTCAAGTGGCCTATCAGTTTTCCTTAGGTTCTTCCCACTGTGCAACAACTGAAGTGAAATGGAGTTAGATAGATGTACAGACAAACCCTAGAATCACCCAGGCGGTCATTAGTAACCCATCAGAAAAACTAAGAGCTAGGTCAATAGTGAAGACAAATGGGACTTAAGCACCTGCTTTAAAGTTAAGCAGGAGTTTAAATAGTATCTTGGTAGTGCATCTCCATGGGACTTCAATGGTAATTATTCAAAAGTAGGGACTGCAGGACCTGGCACTGAGGGGCAAATCCGGTTCTTACTTCCATGCAGTGGCTGGCATTGTAACTGGTGTAGTTTCACTAACTGCGAGGATAGGGAGGTGGTCGCATAACAAAAGAAACAGGAGTTTGGATGTGAAGATTGTGCTTTGTAAGGGAGGGACAGACTTTATAGTAGTCTGGGGTATATATGTATGAGTGAGGTGGGGGTCAGACGTAGAAGAAGCACCATTATGTGTATGCTCTGGTTTCCTTCCTCCAAGTGGTTGGTCTGTTGGGGATGGTGGGAAAATTGGGAGATTCTGCTGGATTCTCTACAAGGAAATGGGTCCAACCTTGCAACCTTTACTCTCACCAAAGAACAGTTATTTACCAGTGTGAGTATGTGGTATGTTATCAGGCCCAAAATGTTTGGAACTGGCACTGAAAAAGGCTTAAAAATATTTGATACAATATTTTTTTTTCTAAACTGTGATTGCAATTGAAACCAGCTGCAAACAGATATTACTTTTTGCAGTAATGTAATTATTATAATCTTTCACATTTATCTAGCCCTCTTCATCCCAGAGGAGGCCACTAACAAAGTTTTATATACATGCAGAACTTCTGAAGTGTAGTCATTTCTGAGTTGGAGAGCAGCAGCCAATGGGTGCATAAGATGCTGTGTGACAGTTTGGCTTAGGGTACAAAAATTTCATAGAATCTACCATGTCCTTGCAGAACAGATGGGACTTGGGGCTTTGAGGTGTCACTCAAATGACAGGCTGTATATAATGCATATAGCTTTATACCACAACATAATTTTTGTGTGCTTAGACAATGAACAGCAAGTGGGGTTGATGGCATATAGTATATGAAGAAAGAGAAACCCCAGGTTAAAAAAAAGTGTTCATTCATTAAATGATGTAAATTAAAATACTCTGTCAATATGATAACACATTAATGACATCTTCGCAATATCATGTTCTGCACCATAGTTCAATCATACCACTTTTGTGGAAGAATTACAGATAAGGTTCAAGGAAAAATTGCTGTTGAAATGCTATTTTTTGTAAGTTAAGAATCATTGTTGCTAGCAGGATCCCCTACAAACACATAAGCACAAGAATAACCATAATAAATTATGAGAATTTATATTACAATTTATAATTCAGAGGAAGCAGCATCAGGGGTTATACTTCAGATACACTTCATTATTACTCAAGCTATAATTATTTTCATTAAAATCTAAAACTGCTTACAGCTGATTTACTCTAAACACACAGCATCATGCATTTAACAATGTACATAACAGGGCCACAAGTGTTCAAAATAACTAAAGTCAAGTGCAAAATAGCAGCACTTGATTTATACTTTTTAATTATATATCTTTGTAGATACAATCAATGTACTTTTGTGTACAATTAATATATTCCTTCTTAGTGAAACATCTGACTGGTTTATTCAATCACCATCCTGTTGATTAAAAGTAAATGTCAAAATAAACTTGCGAAAATGCTGTCAGGTGCTTGTAAACACAGCCTCTCTAATGGTTTGTGCATGTCAAGAGGGCAGACTTTGTTTTAGAAGGAGGAAGAAAGTGCTTCAATAGTTCACAAGAAGGAGAGTGAACGGATGATGAAGAGTTTGAATATTCTTGAGAGAGAGTAATGACACATAACACCACTTTACCTTTCTCTAGTGCCTTTCCTCTAATGATCTCAAAGAGTTCTGTACACATTAATTAATGAAACCTCCCAACACCCCTGCAAGCTAAGTAAGTGATATAGAAAGTTCACCTTACCCATTACGGTGGGCAAATGTAGCAGCTCTTTAGATGCCTGATCCAAATCTCATTGAAATTAGTAGAATCTTTGCACTGAATTCAATGGGCTTTGGAAGAGATACTGACTGTGCACATCAACAGTGGATAATAGTTTTAGACCGTCATACTGCGTCTGATTACTTCATTCCTCCAGTTTATGGCAGTGAAACACCATTGAAATCACCAAGGTAGTACACTTGTTAAATTGCAGTAATGCATTAAGTGACAAAGATTCCTGCGGCACCATGTAGCCCTGGTCTACACTACAAGTTTAGTTTGAATTTAGCAGCGTTAGATCGATTTAACCCTGCACCCATCCACACAACGAAGCCATTATTTTCAACTTAAAGGGCTTTTAAAATCGATTTCTGTACTCCTCCCCCGATGAGGGGATTAGTGCTGAAATTGACCTTGCCGGGTCGAATTTGGGGTAGTGTGGAGTAGTGTGGTTGCAATTTAATGGTATTGGCCTCCGAGAGCTATCCCAGAGTGCTCCATTGTGACGACTCTGGACAGCGCTCTCAACTCAGATGCACTGACCAAGTAGACAAGAAAAGGCCCACAAACTTTTGAATCTCATTTCCTGTTTGGCTAGCATTGCGATCTGCAGGTGAGTGCAGATCTCATCAGCAGAGTTGACCATGATGGAGTCCCAGAATGGCAAAAGTGCCCCAGCATGGACCGAACAGGAGGTACGGGATCTGATCGCTGTATGGGGAGACAAATCAATGCTATCAGAACTCTGTTCAAAAAGCTGAAATGCCCAAACATTTGAAAAAAATCTGAAAGGGCATGAAGGACAGAGGATATAACAAGGACGCGCAGCAGTGCCGCATGAAATTTAAAGAGCTGAGACAAGCCTACCAAAAAACCAGAGGGGCAAATGACGGCTCTGGGTCAGAGCCCCAGACATGCTGCTCCTATGATGAGCTACATGCCATTCTAGGTGGTGCAGCCACCACTACCCCATCCCTATGCTTTGACTCCATCAATGGAGTAGCAAGCAACAGGGATGTGGGTTTTGGGGACAAGGAAGACAGCTTACAGCAAGAAAGTGGAGGTAACATTTTCCCTAACAGCCAGGAACTGTTTCTCACCCTGGACCTGGAGTCAGTACCCCCCAAAGCCACCTCTGGTGAATGTACCTTTGTAAATATTATACATGGTTTAAAGCAAGCGTGTTTAATGATTAATTTGCCCTGGCATTCATGGCCAGTACAGCTACTGGAAAAGTCTGCTAACATGACTGGGGATGGAGCAGAAATCCTCCAGGGACATCTCCATGAAGCTCTCCTGGAGGTACTCCAAAAGCCTTTGCAGAAGGTTTCTGGGCAAGGCAGCCTTATTCCGTCCTCCATGGTAGGACACTTTACCACGCCAGGCCAGTAGTACGTAGTCTGGAATCATTGCATAACAAAGCCTGGCAACATATGGTCCTGGTGTTTGCTGGCATTCAAACAATATCCGTTCTTTATCTCGCTGTGTTATCCTCAGGAGAGTGATATCATTCCTGGTCACCCAGTTGAAATAGGGTGATTTTTATTAAGGGGACATTCAGAGGTGCCTGTTCCTGCTGGGCTGTTTGCCTGTGGCTGAACAGAAATGTTCCCCACTGTTAGCCACGTGGTAGGGGGAGGGGTGAAGCGATCATCTCAGAGAATTGTGTGTGGGGGGGCGGGGTTAGTTGGGTTTGTGCAGCATGATAACCCGAAAACTGCAGCCCCTCTGTAGTGAGGCGGTGTGGCTCCCCTCGAGCCCAGAGGAGGAAGAGCCCAGTCGGAGTCCAGAGTGGGCGGAGCTAAAAAGCTCAGAGCCCGTCCTTCAAAGGGTCAGGCGCCGACCCGGAACTATAAAGGCCGGCTCTCAGAGCTCAGACAGGGCCCAGCCGCCGGAGCGAGCCGATGTCCCTCAGGGAGCTCGAGACTGGGAAACTCCTGCGACCCAGGGCAGCCACCCAGACTGGCCTGAGCTCCCCCGTGCCCACTATCTGGAGGAGCTGCTGGAGCTCCTCCACGCCTGCTACCCGGAGGAGCCACCAGAGCTCCCCCTACCCAGAGGAGCCACCGGAGCTACCCTGGGCCGACTATCCGAAGGAGTTGCCGGACCTACCACCCAGCCCCAGCCATGATGAGGCCATGCTCCTGGACCCTTCAGAGGCCGACATCAGGACCCAGGTAGGCCCCGAGGGGGAGTACAGAAGTAGCCCGGGGGCAGCTGACCCCAGTCTGGCTGCAGCCTTACTGGAACCTATGTCGGTGTGTTGCGGCAAGGATCCCCACTGACTGAGCAGTGGATGGTTAGCCACTGCTGTGGCAGTCTCCCCCTCTCCCTGGCCAGAAAGGGCCTTAACTGTTGTTGTTGCTCAGCCCTGCCCAAGGGCCTGAGCTTCCTGACTCAGTGTTTGTTGCCCTGCCTTGACCTAGGGCCAGACTCATAGCGGTTATTACGTCTCAGGCTTGCCGAAGGACCTTTGCCCCTTGCCCCCACAAGGCAGGAGATTGCCGCAAGGATTGCCGGGCTATGTCCTGGACCCACCAGTGTGTAGTGAGCCGGTGTGTCTCCCTTCCCCCCACCAGAGAGGGTCAAGCCCCGGCTGCACTCGTGTACACGTGGTACCAGAAGTAGGGACCTTTGACCCCTGTGAGAACGGGCCGGAGGGGAAGATCCATCCTAGAGAACCATGGAGATGGAGCGCTTGTTTCAGCTGTTGGCAGAGAACCAGGATCGGCAGCAGACTGCCCAGCTGCAGCAGCAGCAGGCAGCTGCCCAGCTCCAACAGCAGCAACAGCAGGATGCCACCCAACTCCAGCAGCAGTAGCATGCTGCCCAGCTTGAGCAGCAGCAACAGCTTATTCAGCAGCTCGGAGTCCAGCTGTAGCAGCTCGTGACCGCATTACCGCACCCCATAGAATCGTCGGCAGGGGATGGTGCTGGGGCACCACGCTCTGCCGCCCCAGTGTGACTGACAAAGATGGGCCCCGATGATGACCCCGAGGCGTTCTTGGTAACGTTCGAACGAGTGGCCCTCGTTGCTAGGTGGCCCGGGACCAATGGGCCACCCTTCTGGCAGCGTACCTGACCGGGACTGCCCAGACGGCATACCGGGGGCTGGCGACGGAAGAAGCCCGGGATTATGGCCAAGTAAAGGCCGCGATCTTGGATGCCCTGGATGTCAGCCCCGAGACTTTTCGGCAGCAGTTCCGGAGCCAGACGTATCCCTCGGGAACCTGACCTCGGCTGGTGGCCCAAGCCCTGAAGGAGGCGCGTCGGGGATGGCTACAGCCAGAAACGAGGATGGCAGAGGAGGTCACCGAACAAGTCATCCTGAAACAGTTTGTGCACACCCTATTGGCCCGAGGATGGGCCTGGGTGCTCCACCACTGGCCCGCAACGTTGGCCGCGGCCATCTCGCTGATGGAGGACTTTCTCTGGCCTCCAAATCCTAGACCCGAATGCCCTAACTCTGACAGAAAGGGAGACACACCAACTGAGCCACGAAACCCCAGCCGTGGGCAGGACGCCCACCCGGGGCCTCGGTTCCGGCCCCTTGGTCTGGAACGGCACCCTCTGGGCCGGGGCCTGCAAGGGCCCATCAGAGTCCCCTCAGAAGTCCAAGGGGAGCCCCTCCAGGGGTGACCGCCCTGAGCTCGGACCCTGTTTCTGCTGTGGGCAGACTGGACATCTGCAGCGGGACTGCACAGAAATGGACTGCAGCTTCGGGCAGGTCTGTGCAGGGGACACCCAGGCTTGGCTACCACAGGCCCCCAAGATCACGGTCCCGGTAGTCGTCCCGGACCAGGCCACCCAGGCTTTGATTGACTCTGGCTGCGGCTAGATGTTAATCGGCTAGGCCTTGGGACCCACGGCAGACCCCCGCCTGGGAACGATACACTTGCAATGCATCCATGGGGACATCCAGCCCTACTCTAGTGCTTGCGTCCCATTGACGGTAGCTGGCGTCACCTGACGACTCATGGTCGGCTTAGCCCCTTGACTGGCATACCCGGTAATTCTGGGGCAGGACCGGCCCGCCTTCGAGGAGGTCCTCCGGTCGACACCGGCGCTGGAGGGAAAGCATTAGGAGGCCCTGCCAGACGAAGTGGATGGGACCCCGGGGAACGAAGCGGAGAACTAGGAAATCAATAATCCTCGACTGGAGCCCATGGTTGAACCCCTCCTTCATACTGATTTTTGTCGGGACCAGAGGGCTGATCCTACTCTTAGCTGGGCCTATGAACTGCTTGCGGCAGTTGATGGGACCATCATCGACCCCCAGCGCGCAACCCAGTGGCTCCACTTCAAACTGCACTGGGACCATCTCTACCGGATTGACCATGATGCCTGCACGCAGGAACCCCAAACGCAGCTGCTGGTGCTGCAGTGCCACCAGCGGGCCGTGATGAAGCTGGCCCATGACATCCCGGTGGCCGGGCATCTGGGCCATGAGAAGACCCTCGCTCGGATCTTGATGTGGTTCTTTTGGCCCAGTATTTACCAGGAGGTGAAGAACTACTGTAACTCCTGCCTGGAGTGCCAATTATCCGCCCCGCCATGAGTGCCCAAGGAGCCCCTGGTCCCCATGCCTATAACAGAGACGCCATTTGAATGGGTGGCCATGGACCTGGTAGGCCCGCTCCCAAAAAGTGCTTCCGGTTTCCAGTATGTCCTGGTCATCGTGGATTGCCACCGTTTCCACAAGGCCATTCCATTGCAGAGTACCACAGCCCAGACCATCGCGGGGGAACTGGTGAAGGTCTTTGCTCGAGTGGGTTTCCCCCGGGAGATCCTAACAGATCAAGGCACCAATTTTTACCTCCCGGTTGCTACAGCAGGTCTGTGAGCTCCTGGGGGTTAAACAGCTATGCACCTCCGTGTACCACCCACAGACGGACGGAATTGGTGGAACGATTCAATTGGACCCTCAAGGAGATGCTGCAGAAGTTCCCCCCAGAGGAGCTACGCCGATGGGACCCGTTGCTCCCGCCCCTGCTGCTAGCCATCCGGGAGGTCCCTCAGTTATCGACAAAGTTTTCCCCATTTGAACTATTATAACAGCGCCGTCTGCGGGGCCTGTTGGACTTAATGTGGGAGACCTGGGAACAGTCCCCCTCCCCAAACCAGGGACTCCTGAAGTATGTCCTCCAGCTGCAGGAGTATTTTGCTCAGGCTGGGGCCCTGGTGCGTGGAAACTTAGACTGCACAAGACTGACGGGGTGGACCTACAACCAGAAGGCACAGGTGCGTAACTTTGAACCTGGGGATCGGGTCCTGCTCCTCCTGCCCTCGAGCGAGTCAAAGTTACTGGCTCGCTGGCAGGGACCCTACGAGGTAGCTCGGAGGGTCGGGCCAGTCACGTACGAAATTCACCAACCGGACAAATGCAAAAAGACCCAGCGATACCATGTGAATTTGTTGAAGCCCTGGCGCGACTGAGAGGGCCTGCTAATCAATCCTTACCCACCTGAGCCAGAACTGGGTCCCCACGCGCCCCAGACAGAGGATCTCGCTGCACCCCTGCTCGGCGACACCCTTACGGAAGAGCAGCGCAAACAGGCCAACTGTCTCCTGCAGGCTTTCCGGGGAACCTTCTGTCATAAACAGATAGCTAAGGGTTAATGTCTCTTTCACCTGTAAAGGGTTAACAAACAGTGACCTGCAACACCTGACCAAAGGACAAATCAGGAAACAAGATACTTTCAAATCTCGGTGGAGGGAAGACTTTGTTTGTGGGTTTTGGGGTTTGCTTTGTTCTCTCTGAGTCCTGGAAGGGACTAGAGGTGCAACCAGGTTTCTGCCAATCTCCCTGCTACAGTCTCTTATATATTCAGAATAGTGAGTATTGAGTAAAAAGGCGGTTAGAGTCTTTTGATTGTTTCTGTATTTGCAACTGTGTATCTGGCTGGTAGAGTTTAATGTATATTTGGCTGAACGTATTTTAAATTGTAGTTCTACTGGAGAAAGCTTTTTCTCTATTGTCTATAAGCTGAAAGACCCTGTAATATTTATCATCTAGATTAAAGAAAAAAAGTACAAGTTATCTCTGTCTTTTTATTAAAAGTTTTGCTTTTTAAGACCTGTTTGATTTTTTCCCTAGTTGAGGCTCAAGGGAATTGAGTCTGTACTCACCAGGAAATTGGTGGGGAGAAGGGAAAGATAAATTTCCTCTTTGTTTTAGATTCACGGAGCTTGAATCTGTATTGCCCATGAGTGAGGTGGAAAGCCTCTGTTTTAAGATTCAAGGAGTTGAATCCCAGTGATCTTCTAGGGTAACCCAGGGAGGGGAAGCCTAGGAGAGGCACTGGTGCGGGAAAGAGTTTACTTTCCTGGTATTAAGATCCAGGGGGTCTGGATCTTGGGGGTCCCCAGGGAAGGTTTTGGGGAGACCAGAGTTTATCAGGTACTCAGAATCCTGATTGGTGGCAGTGTATCAGATCTGAGCTGGTAATTAAGCTTAGAGGACTTCATGTTAGTACCTCATTTTTGGACTCTAAGGTTCAGATTGAGGAAAGTATACTATGACACCTTCACAGTTCTACCAGGGTACATGACCCTGGCCTATCATTTGATCCAGACCGAGCCAGGGAAGGTTATCCGGAAAACGTACCGGATGCGCTAAGAGGTTGAGGAAGAGGTGCAGGCCATGCTGGCTTTAGGAGTTATTGAGCTGTCCCAGAGTAAGTGGCGCAGCCTAGTGGTCTTGGTACCCAAGCCCGATTTTGTATAGACTTCCGGAGGGTGAATGCCATCTCCAGGTTTGAGCCTACCCGATGCCCTGTGTGGATGAGCTGCTGGGTCGACTAGGAGAAGCCCAGTTCATTATCACCCTCGACCTCAGTAAAGGAGACTGGCAGATCCCGCTCGATGATACCTTGAAGGAAAAGACGACGTTCACCACTCTGGAACTCTACCAGTTCATGCAGATGCTTTTTGGCCTCCATGGGGCTCCAGTGATCTTCCAGCGGCTAATGGACCACCTACTACGGTTCCACGAGACTACACAGCTGTGTATTTGGATGATGTCGTAGTCTATAGTCGCCACTGGGAAGGTCACCTGGACCGAGTAGCCATGGTCCTGAGGTCCCTGCAACAGGTGGGGCTGACGGCTAACCCAAAAAAATGTCGCATCGCATGGCAGGAGACCATGTATCTTGGCTATACTATTGGGGGAGGACGAGTGAAACCCCTTGTTGGGAAAGTGCAAGCCCTGGTGGCCTGCCCGATGTCAACTACAAAACGCCACGTCTGACAGTTCCTGGGCCTTTTCAGGTACTATCGGCGGTTCATCCCCCAATTTGCCTCCATCGCGGCACCCCTAACCGGATTATTGACGAAAAACAGCCCCGGCAGGTACAGTGGTCCCCGGAATGTGAAGAGGCCTTCCAGACACTCCAGACGTGTCTCTGTCAAGAGTCGGTTTTATATAGCCCCAACTTCAACTGAAGGTTCATCCTCCAGACGGATGCCTCAGAGGTAGGGTTGGGGGCTGTCCTGTTCCAGGAGGTTGATGGAAGGGACCGCCCGGTTCTATACCTCAGCCGAAAGTTATTTCCCCTGGAGAGGAACTACGCCGTGGTGGAGAAAGAAGCACTGGCATTAAAGTGGGCCTGTGACACCCTCCACTTCTACCTCAGTGTGAACGGAGCACCAAGAGTCATGGACTATGCCAGCCTCCGATGGTTGATGCAAATGAAAAACAAAAATGACCAACTACTGTGCTGATATCTGGCCTTACAACCGTATGCATTTACCATCCAGCATAGAGCGGGTAAGGAGCATGCAAACACAGACTTCATGTCCTGCCTAGCGGGGATGGAAGCATCTGGCCCCGACGAGCGGGAGCCAGACTTGAGGTGGGAGGTGTAGTGAGGCGGTGTGGCTCCCCTCCAGCCCAGAGGAGGAAGAGCCCAGCCGGAGTCCAGAGTGGGCGGAGCTAAAGAGCTCAGAGCCCGCCCTTCAAAGGGTCAGGCGCCAACCCGGAACTATGAAGGTCGGCCCTCAGAGCTCAGACAGGGCCCAGCCGCCGGAGCGAGCAGATGTCCCTCAGGGAGCTCGAGACTGGGAAACTCCTGTGACCCAGGGCAGCCGCCCAGACTGGCCTGAGCTCCCCCATGCCCACTACCTGGAGGAGCTGCTGGAGCTCCCCCATGCCTGCTACCCGGAGGAGCCGCTAGAGCTCCCCCGCGCCTGCTACCCAGAGGAGCTGCCGGAGCTACCCTGGGCTGACTATCCGGAGGAGTTGCCGGACCTGCCACCCAGCCCGGGCCACGATGAGGCCATGCTCCTGGACCCTTCAGAGGCCGACATCAGGACCCAGGTAGGCCTCGAGGGGGAGTACAGAAGTAGCCCGGGGGCAGCCGACCCCAGTCTGGGGGCAGCCTTACCGAAGCCTGTGTCAGTGTGTTGCAGCCAGGATCCCCACTGACTGAGCAGCAGATGGTTAGCTGCTGCTAGGGCCCCGGGCTGGGAAGCAGTGGAGTGGGAGAGCCTGCATGCCCCCTGCCATCCATTCCGGGGTGGCAGACTCTCCTTCTCCCTGGCCAGAAAGGGCCTTAAATGTTGTTGTTGCTCAGCCCTGCCCAAGGGCCTGAGCTTCCTGACTCAGTGTTTGCTGCCCGCCATGATCTAGAGCCAGGCTCATGGCGGTTATTACGTCTCAGGCCTGCCAAAGGACCTGAGCCCCTTGTACCCACAGGGCAGGCGATTGCCGCGAAGACTGCTGGGCTATGTCCTGGAATCACCGGTGTGTAGTGAGCTGGTGTGGCTCCCCTTCCCCCCCGGAGAGGGTCGAGCCCCGGCTGCACTCATGTACACCCTCCTACTTTTAAATGGCCAATCCAACGGCTGCTTGGTATGGGAAATGAGGGCACTGCTGCTGTTTGAAACCATTCCCACATGTTATGAAGATTAAAGAAGCCAAAATACTGTGTCTTACCAAGGCTACATGCAAGTCAAATTCTGTTGTTTGGCCTTGCATGAAAGGTCTCTCCCACCAAACCAGCATACCCTCAACAGGAGATTTGCCCACTTGAAATTGATGCCTGACTGACTGGTAGCTGTCTGGCATTGGAAGCTTCCACAGGGCTATCACCACTTGCTTGTGAACTGTGAGGGCTTCTCTCATATTGGTATTCTTGCACTTCAAGGCAGGGGAAAGCAAGTCACAAAGTTCCATGAAAGTGCCTTTACGCATGCGAAAGTTTCACAGCCACTAGGTATCGTCCCAGACATTCAACACTATGTGGTCCCACCAGTCTGTGCTTGTTTCCCGGGCCCAGAGTTGGCATTCCACAGCATGAACCTGCCCCATTACCACCATGATGTCCAAATTGCTAGAACCCATGCTTTGAGATAAGTCTGTGTCCATGTCCTCATCACTCTCGTCACCACGAAGCTGTTGCCTCCTCGCCTCGTTTTGCTTTTGTAGGTTCTGGTTCTGCATATACTGCAGGATAATGTGTATGGTGTTTACAGTGCTCATAATTGCAGCGATGATCTGAGCAGGCTCCATGCTTACCGTGCTATGGTGTCTGTGCTGAAAAAAGGCACGAAACAATTGTCTGCTGTTGCTCTGATGGAGAGAGGGGTAACTGATGACAGGGCTTACAGGGTTGTTACACAGAATGGCCCCCTCAAGGATTGAACTGAAAACCTTGGGTTTAGCAGGCCAATGCTCAAACCACTGAGCCATCCCTCCCCCCACTATTCATGGAGGGAGGGAGGGAGGGAAGTGGGAGCAAATGAATACAAAACAGATCTGGTCTCTTTATTGTTTTGATCCCCTCCATCTGTCTTATACATCTTAGGCTGGCCATCTTAGTGCAGTATGACTGCTAGCCACTGTTGTCTCCTGGCTGCTTGCCAGAAGATGATGCAGTACGACTGCTAGCCATCATCATCTCCCAGCTGGTTACCAGAAGATGGTGCAGTACGACTGCTGGCCATTGTCGTCTTCCATTTATGTCAAGGTGCCTCCAACCAACGTCAGCTAAAAGAGCACCCAGGAGATGACGATGACAACAGCTACTAGTCGAAATGCACCATCTGCTGCCTAAAGGCAGTGAGCTGCTGCTGTCTAGCACTGCAGTACCATGTCTGGCAGCACCCAGGAGACGTACAGTGACGGTGAGCTGAGCAGGCTCCATGCTTGCCGTGGTATGTTGTCTGCATGGGTAACCCAGGAAAAAAGGCGAGAAATGATTTATTGCCATTGCTTTCCCGGGGGGGGGGGAGGGACCTGACAACATTTACCAAGAACCACCTGCAACAATGTTTTTGCCCCATCAGGCATTGGGAAATCAATCCAGAATTCCAATGGGCGGTGGAGTCTGCGGGAACTGTGGGATAACTACCCACAGTTCAGTGCTCCAAAAGTCAATGCAAGCCTTGGTACTGTGGATGCACTCCACCAACTTAATGGTCTTAAGTGGGGACACACACAATTGACTGTATAAAATTGATTTCTAAAAAACCGACTTCTATAAATTCGACCTAATTTCGTAGTGTAGACATACCCATAGACTAACAGATGTATTGGAGCATAAGCTTTCATCAGATGCATGTAATGCATTAGTGAATCAGGCCCAGCAAATCCAGCTGATATGCTATCCCTCTAATCTCACTACCTATATTTTTAAATAATGGCATCCATCACCATTGTATAGGATGAGGTTGGAAAATCTAATTACCTAAATTAGAATTTTGCCATCCCCTCTCTCTTTGGATTTAACATTCCTACTTCTTCAAACACCATGGAATCTCTTCTGGTCACAAGTAGTTAGGACTTTTGTTTTATATCTCATTCAAATGATGGAACCAACCCATCTACTACAAAATTTCTCCATAAGTGTTCTGTGGCACTGATTCAGACTCATCACAAGGTGGTTGGGTAAAGAGGAAAAAAATCACAATGAATATGGTGAAAAAATTCATAAAGAGAAGAAAAACAATAATGTTGTTTTTCCTCCGTTTCATGATTAACACATTTTTGTGTATATCCTGCTACTAAAGAAGAGCCAGTTTGTATAAGACAACTACTACTTCTGGAAGCCTCCCCAAAGCTGCCACGGGGGGAGAAGCATCTCCCCGCAAGCCCAGCCCAGGTGCTGCTGCAGGGTAAGAGAACTCCTTCATCTTCCCAACTTCTAAGACAGGTACATCACATGCAACAAACTGTCTTCTGGAAGAATCAGGAAGAGACACATCAACAGCAGTGGTTGCAGAACACTTCAGTTTGGATAGCACGTGGATACATAATAGTGTGTTTTATTTTGCTAGCATCTTAGAGTAGCAGCATACTATGGCAGTCCCTTTATGCTGGTGGAAGACAAGTCCATTATAAGAGGTCTACAGGTTTCTAGGGACATCCTTTGCTATTACACAAAAGGAGTTGACTAAGAAATTGGCTGCAGCACACATTTTGCTATTTTGTACCTGTGTTACCCAACATCCAATGTGCATGCCTCTTCACTACTGCTTGCAGCATTGTTAGAATGATTGGTACAAAATGAATCTGGAAAATTTCCCAGACTATACAGTTGCACCTTTAACTTACACATCACCAACCCACCCTAAGTTAAGTAACTAACATGTGGTGTGCTCTCCTGTGGGATCAGCAGAAGCACAAATACAGCTGTGCATATCTGGCACATTGGATTTTGATTTCATATTTGCCTGCTAGACAGATAGCAGTCAGAGTTTGGGGAAGAAACACTACCAGTGGTTCAGGAGAAAAGAAAAAATCATGCAATATTTTATCATTCCTACTCCCTTCTTACGCATTCCAGTCATTTTAGGTGTAAACTGAAGGTCTCAGTAATGTAATCGGAGCATTTCCAGGACCTTAAGAGCTATATGTGAAGGGTATTTGCTGGTGTCTCTGCTGCTAATCATTGTGCTTGGTAGACTTAAAGTAACAGCCAGTACATTTGGCTAGGCTGAATAATTCTCTGATTTTGACTTTGCAATTAGGTATCATTACCATTAATTTTGCAACATTACTTCAACTTCCCTATTCTCAGTTTAGGGAATTCCTAGGCAATCCTATGGTATACTCTTTTTAAATGTGGCCGCTATATTTTGGTGAAATTGGGGTAAGCCACATTGATGCAGAGCACCTGCCCTGGGGTTTATATTAGTCCAGTTACTTCAGTGCAAAAATCCATGATAGATGCAAACCCTAATTAGGTATTTGTACACCAGCACAGCTTTAATTTCAATACCAAATACCAAAATCAGTCAGTGACTTCATTTTAAAGTGTGTGACCAAAATTTGTAACACTAGCATATGCTTTCCTATTGAAATGTGCACACAATCAGTTCCTAGTATTATCTTTATATTCCTTATTAGAGGTTGATAACTTCATGTTGAATGATGCTGGATATTATAGGTCCTACCAATAATAGAACTTCAAAAATAGGCAATCACAGGTACAGAGTTTAACTATGGCAGTTAGCAGAAGTGATGACTGATAGCTAAACTTCTCAAATTCAGCCTTTTCTACCACTGGCAGAAATGAGAAAGTTGTTGGAGAGATATCACTGGAGGCACTGGGATTTTCTTCTGAAGTCATTCTGAATTAGTTGCTAATGGGGAGCTTTCTTTGATAGCTCTTTTATAATTAAATGCAGCTGGATGAAAATCAACCACAAAGGGAACTCAAGTTTGTTTATCATTACTTCTGACTTTGTTAGCAGATGTTTTCTGAGTACCATAGTAGCCTGCTTAATTTGTCTCTATGTAATGTGAAGCAGGTAAACGTTGATTAATAAACTGACAAGTACATTCTTTATTTTATTTTCAGAAGTTTTCCTCTGTTTCTTATAACACATTTGCCAAGTCCCAAAAGCAAAAAAATGTTTGGGTTTGATTTCTTTTTTTTTTTTTTTAAATTGGAAGCAAGAAGAAATGGAGGTGTCAGGGTGTGGGCTACTGATAATATATCATGCACCTTGTAATAAAATACAAGCATTTGCAAAGTATTGCTGCATGTAAATAAAACATATATGGTACGTCTGTACCAGGCTGTTCCGTGTCAATTTATGAAGGATGGATATTTTTTATATTAATTACTCTAAGAAAAGCACTAAAATTTGTCTGTGATAATAACAAAGCACTTAAATTGTATAATTTTAAGCATGCAAGTAATCCTATTAGCTTCAATGGAATAACATAATCCTAAAATTAAGCACATGCATAAGTGTTTTGCTGGAATGGGGTCACAGTGCATACCTGTTATTAATAATATGTCTTCTTTTTATATTGTGCCTTTATCCTCCAAAATTCCAAAGCACTTTAAAATTCATGGGCCAAAATATGATTTCAGATATACGTGCTATATAAAGACAGACATGTCAGATGAATTCATAAGTAGGTACACAAATGCTAAGGATACACTCAGGGTGCAAAATTTTGAACATTTATGACAACTTTTTCAAATAATAGAGCCTAAAGCTTGGTACCTAATCCACATTTGAAAATACTTAGCCCTTGTGTTGTGCAGAGACAGTCTAATATGTTAGTTGAATTTTATGAAAGCCCCACAGCATTCTGAACAATGTTTTAAATTGAATAGAAGACCCACATCCTACAAAATGTTTCTGATTAGCAGCTTTGGGGGTAAATACCAAGTTACATAGGAAACAGGTACTCAGCAGTTGGACTCCATACATCAGATGACCGGCTTCTTTCTTATCTTCCTTCCAAAATTGCATGTTTTCCTTCCTTCCTTCTCTCTTTCTCTGTTCCCTATTCATCTGTTTCTAATTTTATAGTAAATTGTTTCTGCCTCTGTCTGATATAATCTGTCTTGTACTGCAGAGTTGTCCCTACCTCGTTTCATAGCATTTGAATAACTTCTACCTGCCTTTTTTAACTAGAGAAGAGTTGACCACCCACTACATAATCTGAATATACCACAGAGAAGAATGAACGCTCAGTTGTGGATGTAGTAGGTGGCTAATTATACCTCACAGAGATGTCAATTATTTTGGTGATATCTGTAGTTAGAGAGGCCTGCATGACTATTGCAAAACCTGATGGCCTGTGAGCTGCAGGGTCCCTCTGACTTCTTCTACACTGTGTGTGTGTGTGTGTGTGTGTGTGTGTGTGTGTGTGTGTGATAAGAGACTCCTGGCAGTCATGGCCTTTTGGAGGATTGAGGATCCCCTCCATTGGGAGGTAGAGTGAAGTCACCTTTAGTATAAGAGGAAGAGTGAAGAGCTGCCCTCCCAACTCAGCTCATTCTCCTAGGTGGAGAAGGGTGATAAATTGGAGATCCTCTGGAAAAGAATTCCCAGATCTAGGATCCATTTATTGTCAGACTGGATGTGAGGGAGAAGAGGAGTCATCATCTCATGCAGAGGTCTGGGATTCAGGAAAATCCAATTGTGACTTCACAGTAACAGGGTAGGCCCAGGGATGGGAACATCCTGGAGTTCAGGTTGGTGCTCATATTCAAGTAAGCAGCCAAATATCAAGCAAATATCACCTCAGTCTGATTACCAACAACGCTCCCAATCTTTATGTGTACATGTATAGTCTTCAGAAGAATAAGAAAAAACGCAGGCTTTTTCGGATACCGGATGTCAGTGATTCTGGCCACTTGTTTATGGTTATTAGCTCTGTCTATTTTTCATATTTGTTGTAAAATCTCCTTATTTCATAGCTCATGAAGCTACTTTTCAATAATTCAATAATAAAATCTTGCTTTTTTAGTGCAAGCCTATTCAAATTAAAGTTTTACAATTGAAAATTCTTGTTACATCTCCTACAGAAAATATTTTCATCTATATTAGATTGTTTGAGCTTCAGATGAGTTCTGCAGATCTTTCAAATGTCAAATATAAGTTTTTAGGAATTTAACAGGGGCACAAATCATTTAAAAACATAATTGATCCTAATTTAAAAAGGAATTCAATGGATTATGTTGTGCTAGCACAGTTGTTCAGTAAATTCTATTGTAAATCTGAGATATTGGTTTAACTTCTACTAATTGTAATTAGTGAGATTTCACTGGTCTAGATATTTGAGACTAGCTGTCCCAAGGGCAGAAGGGGAAAAAAACGGGAATTAGAAACAAGATGTGTATGAATAACTGATTTTTAATTTCTCTGACACTACTGAAACATCAAAAAATAGTTTTGTTTTTTTCCAAAAAATTATGATTTTTTTTGGTAATCAAAAAGTAAAGAAAAAAATCAATTTTTGGTCAACAAAAAGTTTGATTTGATCCAAAACAAAATGGTTCATTTTGAAGCTTTCTAAGCCTTTTCATTTTTAAAAAAGAAGTAAAATTCTCAAAGAAAAGCCTTTTTCAAAAAATTGAAATATTTTTGTTTCAAAAATATCAAACTGAAATATTTTGATTCCTTAGGATTTTTTTTTTATTTTTTGACCAAAACAGTTCAGCATATTCAAAAACATTTGGTTGACCCAAATTTCAATTTTTCAACAAATAAAAGTTTCAGATGAAAGATTTCATCCAGCTCTATTAGAGGCCTTAACAAAGTGAGGTTAAACTCTATCTGCAGTACTGTGGTAATAATTTGCTATAGAGTATTGCAATGTATGCTAGTTAGGAAGTGGAAAATGTAAAGAGAACCCTATTTCTTGAGTCATCCATTTAGGCATCAGCTGTGGCACCATATAAATTATATCTTAGTTTTCATCTTGCCTTTGCACTTCCATGAAAAGATAAAACTGTGTTCCCCCCACCCTTACAAAAGTGGAAGTTAGATGTTTATCAGAACCATCATATTAAACTAGAGTCATTTTTGTATATTCATGATAAAATGTGCAGATTAAAAAGGGCTATATTAGGTGAACAGCAATTCCTGATTTCTGGAAAATCCATCCCACCTTTCTATTCCATGATATCAAAAGTATATTATTAGGTTTCTGAAAGGAAAATGTGTTTTTGCTACATTTTTTTTAATAGGACAAAGAGCCTTGAAATAAACAATACTGTGATATGACAGGAAGTTAGTCCTGTCCAGTTACCTGCTGAGTTCTGATATGAAACTAGAGAGGGTTGC
Source organism: Chelonoidis abingdonii (assembly GCF_003597395.2). Classification (NCBI taxonomy): domain Eukaryota; kingdom Metazoa; phylum Chordata; order Testudines; family Testudinidae; genus Chelonoidis; species Chelonoidis abingdonii. The sequence continues at coordinate 56,826,570 of NC_133778.1, read as the reverse complement.
TGAGAGCAAATCAGGTGCTGCCTGTGGAGATGTTTTTGTTTGCAACATTTTCACACATATTTATTCAATAAAGCTTTTGTTTTAGTGACACTGGAAAACACTATACTGCATTATACTGTGATTTTTGAAGTGACAGTGCCAAGGGGACTACAGTAAAAGATCAGAAGGCAATTGAGGCTGGAAACTAAAGCTTTGTTATTGCTTAGTTAGTTTTGAACTAATGCTTAAGGTTTAGATTATGTAAAAACAAACGTGTTGGTATTGCACTTCATTATAAGTGAAGTGGGTCAGTTCAACTCTTTTTCTAAATAACTTGGGAACTAGAGGTCATTTCAGAGTTTTTTCTCTTTAAAAGAAACAAACACCAATCCCACCCACTATATTTGTGTAATATACACTACAAAACTATGCAGAATTTATTTACTGTTTGTGCTTCCACACAATATCTAAAGCTTTATGTATAACTATATTGTGTTGCCAGCAACAACTAAAAGTGATTGTTGCCAGAGCTTCAGTGACTTATTAGGAAGGTACAAATTGTGACAAGTTTTTCTTTCTAAATTTCTTGAGCCTGATATTACAGCCTCAAAACCCCATCTTAAAAATGTATAGTACAGAGACTTAGTTGACTCCTCTGATGGCACAACAGTAATAATTATCTTTGTAATATGTTGCTGAACAGAGACTTGCATTGTTCTAAGCATGCATAATGAAAGCGGTTCTGATCTTCAGATTAAAGGATCTGTGTAGATCATCATATGAAAAAAGTTGGGGTCCCTGGTTCAAAACTAGGGCTCAGATGCAGAACAAGGGTAAGTGGGTACAATTCTACTAAGTAAATGCAATTCTACCATCTTATACCCAGTCTGAATTTTACCATTAGAAGTCTCTTAAAAATGAGTGCATCATGCCTAATGAGGAACTGTTAGCTGCTTCCAATGTATTCTTTTAACAAGTGTCATATAAAGGCACAGGGTGGAAAGAAAGAGAAACCTATTGGTACTCCAACATTGTAGGATAAAGAGATTTGCTGCTGGGGAAAGATCAAGAGGAGATAGCAGGGATATTTTGGGCACTTCTGAAGGAGAGATGGAGACCATCTGGTGAAGAGGATGCTGCAAGGAAGAGTGCCAGGACAGAGATAAAAGTGAAGGCAAAGGAAATAGTGACTGAGTAACATCAAAGAGCAGGGTTGACTATACAGAAGAGATGAAGAAAAAAACAACACAGGCAACTTGTGCTACAAATAGTGGCTTGGGGTGATGGATCCATATGATTCTGACAGAGGATGAGGGGAAGACCTCAGTATTTTTGTTTCAGAAAAGGTTCCAGTAAAGCAGTGTTGATGTCTCTGGAATAGTCATAATTTAAAACAACTGGTGCAGCAGGCAAGGCTCTGGCTAGTTTAGAAATACACCTCTACCCCGATATAACACGAATTCGGATATAATGCGGTAAAGCAGTGCTCAGGGGAGGGGGCTGCGCATCTGGTGGATCAAAGCAAGTTCGATATAACGCGGTTTCACCTATAACTCGGTATGATTTTTTTGGCTCCTGAGGACAGCGTTATATAGAGGTAGAGGTGTACTGTCCTGGAGTTCTAATCCAGATATTATCACTCCAGCTGAATTGAACATGTAGAGGTGCCCAGAAGACTTTCACTCAATCATCATTTTCTCTTAAATAACTTTTAAGTTAGATGTTTCTATTAAACAGGCTCCTAAAGCTCATATTCTGGAGCAATATGCTAAGCTGAAACTGAATCCAATTGAAAACAGGGATGTTTGTACTGTTGCTTCAATTTCGTTGGAAGAAATCATTATGGCTCAATTCCACTCCTCTGTGCAAAGTCTGAGGAATGGGGCTTTTGTCAACGGAGTTCCAATGAGGTGTTGAGGACTTCATGGGCCACTGTAGCTACCATTGATGCTACTCCCACTCTATACAGAGGGTTTGGCCGGCAAGTCTATGTAGTTGCAAATTGACGGTCTACAGTTATGCACATCTTCCACCCTGACCTCTCAATATGCTTCAGTATGGTCTGAAGCAAATAGGATGAAATTCAATAAAGATAACTGCAAAGTACTCCATTTAGGAAGGACAAATCAGTTGCACACATACAAAGTGGGAACTGATTGCCTAGAAGAAGTACTGCGGACAGGGATCTGGGGGTCATAGTGGACCACAAACTAAATATTAGTCAACAGTGTAATGCTGTTGCAAAAAAAGTGAACATCCTTCTGGGTTGCATTAGCAGGAGTGTTGAAAACAAGACACGAAAAGTAATTCTTCCATTCTGATCTGTACTGATTAGGCCTCAGCTGGAGTTTTGTGTCCAGTTCTGAGCACTACATTTCTCCAATTTATCCATGTCCTTCCTGAGAGTCCAGAGAAGAGAGACAAAAATTATTAAAGATCTACAAAACATGACCTATGAGGGAAGACTGAAAAAATTGGGTTTGTTCAATCTCGGAAAGAGAAGACTGAGAGTACGTCTAGATTACTCGCCGTATCGGCGGGTAGCGATCGATTTCTCTGGGATCGATATATCGCATCTCATCTAGACATGATATATCGATCCCCAAATGTGCTCCTGTTGACTCCGGAACTCCACCAGCGCGAATGGCGGTAGCGGAGTCAATGGGGGAGCCACAGATGTCGATCCCGCGCCATGAGGACGAGAGGTAAATCGATCTAAGATACTTCGACTTCAGCTATGCTATTCATGTAGCTGAAGTTGCGTATCTTAGATCGATCACCCCCTAGTGTAGACCAGCCTGGAGAGGGGACATGATAACAGTTTTTAATCATGTAAAAGGTTGTTACAAGGAAGAAGAAGAAAAATTGTTTTCTTAACCTCTGAGGATAGGTCAGGAAGCAATGGGCTTAAATAACAGCAAGGGAGGTACAGGTTGGACATTAGGAAAAGCTTCCAAACTGTCAGGGTTGTTAAGTACTGGAATAAATTGCCTAGGGAAGTTGTGGAATCTCCATCATTGGAGATTTTTAAGAGAAGGTTAGACAAACACCTGTCAGGAATGGTAGATAATATTTAGTCCTGCAATGAGTGCAGGGGACTGGACTAGATGACCTCTTGAGGTCCCTTCCAGTTCTATGATTCAGGCTTATTGAGTTTCCTGCAGAACAGTGCTGTATGGTGTGCATCCTCTGGGTGAACTTTCTGTATTCTGCAGCAGCTACATTTCCTTTTGATATGTATGTACCTATGGAGAAGGGTTCAGGATTTCGGCTGATCATTAAAGCAATCTCTTGGGTTTATTTTACCATTTTTTTCTTAGATGCTAAAAGTCATTTTAAATGGTGTTGACCATTGATTAAAAATAATAGATTGATAGATTGGTATAGATTGATAGGAGCAAGAGGAAGGGTAGAAACTCTAATGATATAAAAGTCACATAATAATGTATAGCAGTAATAACAATTGGAGATGGTTGACATTTACATTCCCATTTGTTTTTATTTTATTATTAGATTTTCTCAGATTTTAAGTCTTGTTTTATCTGAAGAAGGAAAAAAAATTCCAATGCTCTGATATAAACAAGAGCTACTGAAATAATTGTAGCATTATAATTGTAGCATTATGTAGGGGTATGTGCTGGAAATGGTTATATTTATGTTAGGGTCATTATTCCATCAAATGAATTTGAAAACCTTTTTGAAGTTATGTTGATGTTGTGAGTGCTTTACTTGTCAAGCCTCTAACTTTTCTCTGCATGAATTTTCCACCCAAGAAGCTCTTGAAATGCATGCTTTGGCAATTTGCAATATTTGGCCTTGGATATATCATGTGGCCAGATGTATATTTTCTAATGTATTGAAATAACTATAACTGATTTCTTAAGAATATTAATCATATTGCAGGTTGTTTCCCGAGAGTTTCAATGTGTATATACTCCCAGTCTGTGATCTGTACTGCAAGGATAAAATAGACAGAATTACTGTTCTGCACAACTCTAGTATTTTTATAATAGGCATTGATGTGGCCTGATTTTCAGAGATGCTGAGCAACTACAGTTAGTATTTCTTCTAATAGTGCCTCAAGAAATTAAGCCTAAGGCATATTTCTGTTAACATTAAGGGAAAATCTGTGGGCAGGAGAACATTGTAGTAATTTTGATTTTGTAGGATTTGTTTTAGAGTTGTGTTAGAGCAGGGGTAGGCAACCTATGGCATGCGTGTCAAAGGCAGCACGCAAGCTGGTTTTCAGCGGTTGTCACACTGCCCAGGTCCTGGGGGGCTCTGCATTTTAATTTAATTTTAATTTAAACTTCTTAAACATTTTGAAACCTTATTTACTTTGCACACAACAATAGCCGACCGCTGTGTTAAAGTTTGAGTTCCACAAACCATTTTTCAATGGGAAATGGACATTGAAATGTAGAGGTGATCATTGAATTCAAACCACTGTTTTTTCAGCTAAAGATGGACCTGAGCTGGAAATTTGGATCCATATTCAGATCTGCAGTTGAACTTCCACTTAGTTTAGGCATATTTGGATCCAGCATTTCAGGTCAGGTCATTACAGAATTAGTCATCTACTGCAAGGATTTAGAGCAGTGGTGGGCAACCTGCGTCCCACTAGGGTAATCTGCTGGCAGGCTGCCAGACAGTTTGTTTACATTTGCACGGCTGCCTGCACCTACCAGTGGCCGCAGTTCACTGTTCCCAGCCAATGGGAACTCCGGGAAGTGGTGCAGGCCACAGGAACGTGTTTCTAACTTCAGATCCAGAAATGATACATGCATACAAGTTGGATAATCACATTCAGTAAATCATAAGCTTTCCAGTGATATCTTACATGAGCCATCTTGCATAAAGTGTATCTTAGCTATGCCATATTCATATCTTAAGCATATTTCTATGAAGAATATGGAGTGTCATGACAGTGACGTTGGAAGGTAGTCACAAAAAAGGGAACACTTTGGTGACATTGCAGACTGATGAAAAGGTTTTAAGACATTTTTGTGAATTGGTCTACCGGGAAAATCACCTCCCTCCCTTCGTCCATAAACCTCTGAGCTGTGCATGAGAGAGACATTTATTGTGAATATAGGGCTGGTGATAAGATCCTAGTTCTGTGAAAATCCCAGTTGAAAAAGTTACTGAACTATCCATTGCCTGGTAAACAGTATTTTCTGAGCCCATATAGGTATATTGAATTTAATATAGCAGGTAGAGAGCACTATAAAACAATTTTCATTCGAATTAATTCAATATAAATAATTACATTTCAGGAGAAAAGTAACTTCCTGTCCAAACCGCCCTTAGGACAGTCTTTTGTGGGGCAAGGAAAAAAGCGCTAGAGAAGTTTATTGGCTACTTGGGTTATTCTAAAAGAAAAATTTGGAAAAGTGCCTGGCTTGAATTTATATTCCCTTTGTGATCCATCAAAAAGGATTTATCTCCTATTCAAATGTCTAGTCAATATGTTAGTCAGATCAAATACCTCTAATAAGATACTAAAAATGCTTCTGAGGAACAGGGGGATTTCTTTAACAAGCCATAAAGTGCTTTTTAATCCATTTCTGACTTGTTACAGTCTTTGTGATTCTCATAGATTGTTACATCATGACACAGTTTCAGTCCTTTGTGTAGAGGGAAGCATTTGGGGTGTAAATCAAGGGCAGTGTATAGATAACACTCTCCAATTGCTCCCAAAGTCAACATGCTCCTGTGTGAACCGTCCTACCTTTCAATCCAAATGTTTTAAGAGTCTGGTTCTTGGGGTTATTTTGACCTGGCAAAGTTCCATAGGGCAAATCATGGGAAGCTGTGTAAGAACTGTATGTTCCATTATAAATGTTGTTGTTAGGAAAATAACAGGCCTTCGTTGTCCATCACAGGACACAGGTGAGGCCCGTTGAGGTTAACCAGTGGTACTGGTACTCTCAGGCATGGAGAATTTGGCCTCTAAATCTCTTTCACAATAATGTTAACATTTTAATACAGTACTGATTCAATATTTTATGTAACATCATAGACTAGTGTGGCTTTCTATGCTCAGACATAACTTTCATCAACTTCCATAGTTTTGGGCCCAAGGAAATAGTTTTTCATGTATATATTTCTGATAATGGAAGGGAAGGTGATTGGGTGAGAATGTTGGGGAGAAGTGGATGGTGAGATTCTGTGGTAGCTGAGAATACATAAATTATTAGTCAATGCTGCAAAAAAAAGTCAGAATAAAATGAGGGAATCTGAAAAATTAAGCAGCAGATCCCAAAATAAAAAGAATTAATACCAACAAACTGCTTGACTGAATATCCTAGGTGAAATTCTGGTACACCTGAAATAAATGACAAAATTCTCATTGACTTCAGTGGAGTCAGGATTTCAACCCCCAGACTTCTGAGTGGTTCCTTGAATTAGACATAATCCAGAACCATTTATCTGCAGTCCTCCATCCATCCCTTTTGATTTTGAGGTTTAGATAAAATAGGACCTGGATCCTACCCACATCCATTTTTGGGTTTCCAAAATAAATATATACATAAATAAATCTGTCTGACTAGGTTTTGTAAAACCAAAACCTCCCTGGTTTTAGCTGTCTCTAAACAAATCAAACTTTCTTAACTTCACACACCACCACCTCCACCTCTTTTGAGATAACTCTCTAAAGGGGATGTTTGTGTTATGTGAACTCTTTTGATTTCTTAAAGCACAGTGAATCTAATCACCTGATTTTGTTAAGTGTTTGCTTGACTTTTCAGGCAATACTGCAGGGTGTATAGGAACATGGAGTCCTATCCTATAAGCCTTACTCACCTTAATAATTATATCAAAGAAAATGGGTCCACCTGTGTGAATAAGAGTTGTAGGATTGAGCCCATGAATGGACTGAAAAAAATAATAGAAAAGAGTAATAAATACACAGTGCTTTGTGACTGCATGGGTTACAGTATTATTATTAGTCTTTTGACATTTTTATTTGGGTCCTATAAAAAGGTCTTTGAAGCTGGCACAACAATGGTGCAGGTAAACTTCTTGCATTTTGAAAAGATCTGGTATTTAGTTTATGGGATTCAAGCCTGAGCAGATGTGAAAAGTTCAAAAAAAGGAAGGCCAGATTAAATGTACTTTTGTGGTTCAAAAATCAAAACAGATGTTATTATTCAACTACAAAAACATCTACATGCATTTAAGTAACATTAGGTGTTGGTTTAAAATTTTTTAGTGAATAATGAAACTGTTGTAAAATTATGCAGGCCAAAATTGTTTTAAAATGTAACAGATATAATGAATATTTACACTCTTCTAACTAGTGAGTGGAAGCATAAATAGGTCCTAGAAGGCTTATAGTGATGTAAATGAGCTCAGTTTTGTGGAGATATGGTGAAAGGGGAAAGATAGGGTTAGAAAGAAGGAAGGAATGTAGTCTGTCTTTCTGTTTAGAAAGATGTTTTGATTTAAGGTGGATGCACTTTATTATTGTCTATAAACTTTTATGGGCACCTGCCCCATCTGACAGGTTGACCTTGGCAAAGGAAAATAAATGCTGGAAGTGTTTAGAAGCCTTTGGCACAAGAAGGAGAGGGGTCATTAGTATGTGAAGAAACATATATTGCAGTCATGCCATAGACAGCTTCTTATGAAAGAGTCTTCTCAGAAATGGATGGCATAGGTAGGATGGCATTATTCTTATACTGACACATCCTCTTAGTAGATGTTATTAACATTCAGCTGTTATTTTCTAGGTTCCTGTTGATTCGCAATGTGGCCCAATGGTTAGGGAAGCCAATTGGCCTGGAAGTCTGGAGACCAAGATTCCGTCCCACTCTACCACTGATTAGTGTGATCTTGGGCAAATCACATGAACACTCTGTTTTCCCTCCCACACCTTGTCTGTCTTGTCTATTTAGACTGTAAACATTTTGGGATGGGGACTGTCTCTCAATGTGTATTTGTACAGCATTCAGTACAATTGGGTCCTGAACTCAGCTGGAACCTAGAGGAACTGCTGCTAATAAATAAGTATAATGTATGAAAATGATCTGACTGCTGTGGCAGTAGACTGAGCTCAGATGCAGTAAAGATCAGCCAGCACATAATTATCAGCACACAAATTCAATCAACAAAAGTTATTACAAGATAATATTTTGCAAACTCCTTCTTTTATGAAAAGTACCATGAGATCTTGAACATTGATTTTAAGTTCTTATCCAACATATGAGTAAGTATGAAACACAAGAACAAGGGAGGGAAGAGTCTAACCTAAACACAGGACTAGGCATTTTGAGTAGGGCAGAACTGTATTTTTGTACTAAAGAAATAACCAGTGCCAATCCAGTTTGCAATCAATGACTTCAGCTATTACTTCATCTAAACCATGGTAACATTTAAATAGGTTTTGCAAGTGACTTTTGCAATTGTCATGTTCTGCTCAAGAATATACATGATACAAGTGTTAATGTACTGATAAATGGTTTAATACACCTATGGAACCATAGGTCAGTGGTTCTCAATCACGGGTCCAAGGATCCCTGGGGGACTGCGAACAGCTTTCAAGGGGTCCGCCAAAATAAACCAGAAAGCAGGGTTGGCATTAGAGTCACTGGGCCCAGTGCTGAAGCCTGAACCTTGAACCCAGCTGAATGGGGATGAAGCAAATTTAGCTTTGCTCGCATGGGGCCTTGAACAATTGCCCTGCTAGCTATGCCCTAATGCTGACCATGGCTTTTAATCTAATGGATACACATAAAAACATTTTTTTGTGGAGTAGGTGGGCAAAGGAGTTTTTTTTAACATATTGGGGCTCAAAAAGAAAAAGGTTGAGAACCCCTGCCATAGGTAACTATTTACTGTAAAAGTGTTTCCATTTATTTGCCAGTAGCTGTGGCTTCTGGTATTTTTGTGTTTTCAAGTGCTTACATGGATGAAGTAAAGTCAGGGAACAAATGTCCAAAAGTGCTCAAGTGATTTAGGAGCCTGATTCCCATTTCCAGAATTGATTTAGGCACTTAGGCACAGACTTTTAAGGGCATTCTGTGTTGCTCTGCTCAGTCTTGCAAGGCTTCAGTGATTTAGATGGCTAAGTCCCATTTTCAAGCATGAGAAGCCTAAATCCAATTGACTTTCAAAGAGATTTTGTGCTCCTAAAGCCCAGGTTTTTAAAGCTATTCAGGCATAGCTCGAATAATATTGCAAGACTGATAGCCCTGATTTTTAAAGGTATTTATAGATGTAAATCAATAAATCCTAGATATTTTTGAAAATCCCACCAAGTTCCCAGCCATTTCTTTAGGCACATGCCTCAAAAAATCTGGACCCTAGTGTCTAACTTAGTTTTGAAAATTGGATTTAGCCACATAAATCACTTATAGTGGGATTTTTCAAATTACCTAGGCACATAACCACCCAGGCCTTGCAATGCTGAGCGAAGCAGTGACTAAATATCTTTACAAATTTGTTCCTTGGGAGTCTAAATCTCATTGCAAATCAAGTCAATGAGATATTGGATCCTAAGTCACATAGGGCCAAATTTTTAAAGGAATTTACGCATGCACTAGGCACTTATTTGTGAAAATTGTATTCATGATCTTATATACACATAAATCATGTATCAGTGAAACAGTAACATTTCTTTTTAGATCCCTATGCAAAAAACATATATTTTTTCCCCTAGTTTTGAGTTAATATTATTCCATTCTCTCACTTTAAAAGGGTCCACCCTATTTTCAAGGAGTTTCTTTTTTCAATTTCCAGGCTACATGAAAAAATCATGACATCAAAAACACAGACGACACCCTTTCTCTTTGTGTTCTTTTGCTAATGCAGATGCTAAATATCTTACTGATGTGAAGGGGCTGGAGAGAGCAAAGTGTGTAAATAATTTAATAGGGAAAAGGGTTGTAAGATAGCAATTCACCAGAGTAAGGACAATAGAGTACAAAATGCCATAAAAGATAATAGGCTTATATGAATTGGCATGTGTTAGTGATTATGCAATCATTCATTTCCCTCAGCTTTCTTTTTATAGGAAACTTTGGAAAATCCCTATAGAACTGGCCGAGTCATTTTTTTTTTAACCACAACAGGTTTCTTTACAACATGGCTAGGAGTGGGCAATTAAATATTTTCACATTTTAGGTCTTGATGGGTCATTTTCATCTGTTAAAATCAGTAGCTTTCCATCTCAGAAAAGCCAACGGAAGAAGGCAGAGAACTATACATCTGACTTTTGCTTCAAGCTGAGCAAGTCATCCTCAAATCACGCACGCTGTGGAAGCATGTTGTTTCTGAACTGCATCGGACTGGGTGACGAAGATCCAAACAGGAGCAGACATTTCATGTAACTGAATGTTTCTATCACAGTTCGTTCATGCCTGATGCAACAGACACTGGGGAGGTTGGGGAAAGGAATTTTTGTTCAAGTGTTCCCAATTCTGAGATGGACACGGATTTCTTTTGATTAACAGCTGAGTTCTCTTCACTCACTGGCAAAATTAACATTTTTGTTTGTTGCTGTCATTTTTTAAAAAAATACTCATATTTTTGGCCACTATTTTCCTTCTCAGCTGGACTTAGGAAAATAAGGCTTTGATCCACACTTCTGATATTTTTAGATTTTTTTTTAAAGGTTACTATCTTTTCAGACTCCTTTGACTAGCCAACAGCTGGCTCACCGCCTCAAAACGTTGTTCTTGCCTCAAGTGAGTCTGTTGGTGGACCTAAGCAGCATCAGTGGTGCCTCATCAGAGTGACTCATACAAGAGAATGTGTAAGGAAACTGAGTCCTTGTGTGGGTATTGTGTATTTAAGGCCCACCTTCTCTTGCTGAAGGAACTCTCCTTTGAACTTCTCTCTGATCACATGCAACCTCAGCTGGGACTGATAGGCTGCTAACCACTCAAGTAGCTCATTACCTCTATTTCCCAAATTCCCTTTTCTGTGTCTGCATAGCTAACATCTGGGTTGTTTGCCAGTGTTTTGAACTGCAGTTCATGTGGCTGTCGAAGTTGTGAACTGACCAATTAAACTACTTTGCTCTCTTGTTGCTAATATCAGTTACTTTATCTAAGTTAAAGGCTACAGACCTGTGAATTTCAATAGGGACCATTCCTAATGGTTAGAGCAAAGGGCTGCAAGTTGGTACAGTCCCAGCTCTTCTACTGACTCACTGTATAACCTTAGACAAGTTACTTAACTGCCACGTCTTAGTTTGCCCATCTGCGAAATGGTTATAAAATACCTACCTGATTGGCACCTGAAGGAAGAGTGGAAGAAAGGCTTGTGACTTCCAATCACTTAGAAATGGAAGAAAACTAGCAAGGAAAACTAATCTGAGTGTCTGAATCTTTCCCAGGGATCAGTTTGGAGGCCCACAACTATTGCTCAATTGAGTCTTATATCATGTCACATACCAAACTCATCCACAAGTTTGCAAACATATCTGAATGTGTAATAAATTTACAGAGGGAAAAAAAAAAACGTTGCCCGTTAAAATCTGCAAGTGAGTTAGAATGATTAATGCAGTTGTAAATATGTTTAGGTGAGGCAGAATTAAAAGGAAACAGCTTAGATTAGGCCCAAATGTAGTGTGGTTTCTTAAAAAAAAAAAAGTAAGAAAATGTATTACAAAGCTGAATAGGAATATAAATGTTTTCATAATTAAAATGACATTAATAAAAGAAAACCATATTCTTCTCACTTTCAGCATTCCTGTTTTGAACTGAAACACAACAGTGACCATGCATGAGAATTAGAAAGGGGAAAGGGAAAAAAAAGACAGTAATGCAAAGTGAAACTGTGCAGCCTCTTGTCAAGAACAGTGAAATGTGAAACCTATATATGAGCCTAAATGGTGGAAGTTAATTTGTTCTTTAGAATTTCTTGTGTTGTAATTAGGAATTGGCCCAGCAGTAGTGTAGCCAGCAGTCCTTTCTGTGAATGCTTACTCCAATTCAGGATTTAGAGTGGCCTTAGACAGCACAAGCTGTGTTCAATTAGTCTGGGAGTTAGCAAATCAGGGATGACTACAGGATCTGAGTATGTTCAGCAGCCTAAATAAAGAATTCCCTTAACACTCTTTCAACTGTCTTCTACTCCCAAACCAAACCACTAACTGTAAAGACCCCTGAAGAGGATTGAATATGGATTCAAACTCTGTAGACTGGGCCCATTTCTGGTTTTAATAAGCTACCATACACAGGTAAGGAATATTTTTAAAGAGGCAATTTCCCTTTAACATAACCATGGTTGTTCCTCACGCTATAAAATACTTTTCAACAGCTTTGTACACCGCCTTACCTATGAGGTTGGTGAATTTAAATATATTTTGAAGTATCATTGGAAATATTTTTGCAGTGAAGAAAGTACAAACATCCTGTAAACTCTGTGTTGTCCATTAGATGTTTTATTAAAGAGTGCATATATACCAAAGTTACTATTGCAGCTATACATTGAATGAGCTGCTGGGTTTCTGGTATTTTAAAGTACTGTTAATTTAAGGCAATGAGTTGTGCATAATGTTTATTAACTATGTTTTAATGACTTGACAGTTTTCTAAAACACATGCTGAAATATTTTAGAAATCACTTAGTAAATGTAGTTTTAATTCTTTTGCCATATTTATGGGTTGCTACTTACTTTAAAAAAGAGATTAGAAGGTTCAGATTTAGAGAAGCAAATTGCTTGTTAATCTGCAGGTATTTCTCTTCTTGATATGGCCACCAGTGTCTAATCTTAACAACACAGGCCCAGTCACTGTGCTTTTTCATTAGAGCTGCAGTGAACTGTTTGCCAGGAACTTGAACTCTGGTGAACAAGCTGCTCCAAGCTTGCAAGCTTTTGTATGAAAAAGTACTGTTTGGGCTACTGTATTGAGCTGCTATATAGTATGGTAAAGATAGGTATGAGATCACTGTGTCAAGAACTGTCACTACATTACTCACTATCCCATCTCAGGTTATCCTGATGTAATTAATATAGATTGGAGGAAAATGGTTTCCATCCAGGAGAATTTTTGATCTTTTAAAAAAATTTCCTAGCCCAGATTGGGACCAAAAATTGAAATCTTGTTTTTTTGCAAACCAAAGATCTTGCGGAGGAAAAGAGATGAAGTCAATTGAAACATTTCATTTTGATAATTTGGAAATGTTTCACTTCAATATTGACCTTTTAAAATCATTTATGAAAATTTTTTAGTGTGTTAACAAATTTCAAAACAAAAGATGGTTTGAATCGAAAAATTTGTCCCAGACACGGGGGTTGATCTTACAATATTAAAATCAAGGGGAATTTGGTCAACTGATTTCATTGAGAGCTGTAACATTTATTAGGTTCATGGTGTGCATAACTGAGAACATGAGAAATCCTGAGCCCCTATACCCAAGTCTCATCAGCACATTCCTCCTCCTTCTCCTTCTCCAACAACCACTTATACGTATGGTCCATGGCACAGAACATTATGTCACCAGTTGCTTTACTTAGGGTGGGTTTAGAGGGGAACTATTAACAACAATGTCCACTTCTCATTAAAAGGCATGTTTATCCTCCAATGACTTTTTCTCACTCTCTTTTTTAGTGTTTATTTTTTCCCTATTATATATTTCTCCTCTATTATAATTTTTTTCCAATTTTTGCCCACTTTTAATTTCTCTATTAACTTTCATTAAGCTCATGAGCTTCTTTGCCAGCTCAGTTTTCCCCAAGTTTCTATAGCTCTATTTTTCATCAGTCACAGACCTGCAGCAAAATTTTGTCAAACTGAAGGTGTGACATAGAAGCATGATGTTTTATAATATGGACTAGTTAGCTATTCTTCATTATGTAATAATTTACATATTCAAAATCTATTTTTGCTGCCCACCCTTAAAAATATGTCAGTCTAAAGAATACCATAGTTTTCAGTGCATTAAATAAAAATTTGCTTTGCAAATTACTTTAATCCTACAGAAAGAACTAACTCTTAGAGCACAAAATCTTCTTCAGGTCCTACAAAGCATTAGAATATCTCAGGTACTGGCTGCTGGTTTAATAAACGGATAGGATTTCCATTTACTTCAGGCAGGCTTAATGTATTGTTCTTGTACTGAGACAGTCAGAATGAGTCAGGAGCCAAAGAATACACTTTATAGACACAAATAATCGTAAATTCAGAATGTCACCTTTAGGCAGAGGCATTTTTATTATTGTTAGTGGAGCTGCTGAGTAGGTTTGATGTTTTATTCTCTTGGGGACTAAATGTTCCAGAGTACCACAGCCCTATCTTTATCAGGCTCACAAGAAGGGAGCACAGCCAAACTTGCTTCCTATACTTCTCTATGATTGATAGCAGATGGCATGCTTTAAAATAAACCTATCCATTAGCAGTCCTCTGTGTTTTTACTCAAGGCATTTACAACTGTCTCAACCAGAAAACACATTCGCTCCACGAGCTAGTTTCAGCCCGCAACAGCTGTACAGGTGCAAATCTTTCATTAACTCTTAAATAGTGGTGAAATAAATGTTACATTTTATTTTATCTTTTGGTGGAGAGATCATACTTCAAAGGAGGTGGTGGTGTGGGGGGAATTCCATTGTTCATTTACATGGGGTAGAGCTTTATTTTATTAAAACAATATTATGCAGCACTATATTGTCCCTCGTATCTTATAGGTCATGTGGGTATAATACTCTACAAGTTTGTTCCCAGGGATATAGTTTAAATGATAAATTACCAATCTTGGATGAGAATTTACCAAAAAGAGTGAGAGACACAGACGTACATGTACAGGGCCTGAGCCTGCTCTCCATGATATTAGTGGGATTTTCCACAAGTAATTAGTTGCTGAAATCCATCCATAAATGCAATTGGTTTTGCCTAGATTTCTGTAGAATAGTCATATATGTTACACTTTTCCAGGCCATGCTTTGAATACAATGAGTTTCACAATACCTCTCCAAACATTGGTACTCTGGAAGCTAGAGCTTAAAATATTACTACCACATCTTTAATATTAGCATATAATATTAATATTAGACAAGATCGTAAAATATTAGTGCCAGATAAAATTGTGTTAACAGGGGCATAAGAGTCATTAAGCAGAATAACTATCACTGACTAAATGGATGCTGAAACTTTAACAGGCAAACCAATGTAGATGATAGAAACTTCAGAGAGACAAGAGGACCCTTTCATTTAAAGGGACATTGGAGAGACTAAGGTTAGGGATTTGAAAGCTAGTAAATAAAACAACACAGCAGGAAAAGTTATATAGAATGTGCCATCTCATTAGTGGCTATCATGCCCTGTTATTTTTCTTATGTTGAAAAGACAAAACAAGGAGGCAGGCAATATTCTGTAGCAAATAAGTGGAAATTGGGGCATTTCTGTATAAATCTAAAGTAACAGGAGAAAAATACAAATGTGCTCTCAGCACTCTAAATCCATGTAGGATAATGTAGGTGCTAAACAGATTTATCATTATGGAATACATCTGGAGTGCCCTTTTTATGACAGAAACAGCAGAGATAAATGAATCTGAGTTTGAATCACTATGCACCTTTGGCAAATATTTTATAGTAGAAATGCATTGAAATAGGATAAAAACAACAAAGTCACATGTATGTTCACAATAAAAATGTGAAAACCATAGGTAAGAGGAGCTAGTGGGAGCAGCTGGCTGTGTAGAGGCCAGTGAAAAAGAAAAACAGCATTTAAGAATGGAAGGTCATAAAAATATCACACTATGATGTACCAAATATGTGTTAAATACAGTGGCTGTGGGCAAAAGTGACAGCTCTTAGGTGCTCATATGTATCAGAGCCAGATTTACTGAGGGATCAAATGCTGGCCAAGCACTGAACTTATTCCTTACTCTTACAAGTGCCATTAGAATGTTAGGACCAAATTTTGGCACATATTGCATTCCTGATGGGATAACCTGGCAGTGTGAAGGGGACTAGCTTGTCAATTGAGGATTCCCTCATCTTGTGAAAAATGTATTTTTCCCCCCATTAGTTTCACCAGAAATTAGAAAATTTCCAGTCTGCCGAAACTTTAGGTTCTGTTGCTGCTATCACTTTTTCTAGAGTCAGAGGGGAACTGTTCATCATATTTAAAAACACATAGATGGTTTTCCCAAGAAAGTTTGAAAAAAATTCACCCTGTCGTGAATCAGAATGAAAAGACAAAAAACTCAGATTTTCACAAAAACTGATAATCTGCAAAAATGAAGGTTCAGATCAACTGAAACATTTTATTTAAATAATTTTGAAATATTTTATTTCAATTTCAACCTTTTTCTCTTTAACTTTTATAGTATACATTCAATTTCTTAACAAAAAGTCATTTTGAAAATATGAAAATGGAAAAAAAAACCGGACATGGGACATTTCAACACTTTCAAATCTTTTGTCAACATGGGAGTCAGGAAATGCATTGAAAATAACCCTCTCCCACAAATAGTTTTGGTTCGGTGAGAAAATGTTTTGTTGAAAAATTCCCAACTGTGTCTATTTACAACCAAGCTAGGGACTGGGTGTACAACTGGAGAGGACCTCTTCCATAGGCCTACCCCACCATATTATGCAGATGCTCTGTGGATGGACTGCTATTAAAATGAACTGAAGTTTTATCCTTGGAGCACCTAAATAATTGGGCCCAAAATGAAATGTGGGGAGAAAAAATCCAGGCCAACAGTACAGAGTATAAGTGTAAGAGCATAAGTAGTATAAGTTCCTAGATCATTGCTCCTGTTGACTCTTGTACCAGGGGAGTCTAGTCATTTGGCACTAATGATGCAAAGCCTCAAAAATAATTTCATAAATGAGCAGTATAAATGGTGTACTGCACTGTAAATTGTCCCAATTAATCATCCTTAAAGAAGAATGGAATGGCAAAGGAAAGATGGCATCCCTTTTTCTTCCTACTGCATCACTAATCTACCTTATCCCCCAGCACAACACTTCTCTTTGAGATCCCTGACTGCAATGTCTCACCTTTTCATTTTGAAAATATGATAAGTCTATGGGGTAATGGGAAGATTGCAGATTGCTGTTTGCTAGTCCACCACTTATTCTGGTCACTAGCTATCACTGTGTAATGGAACTCTATTTCCTCTTGCAGTCCCTGATCCAGCATGCTGACACATGTGTTTAACTTTAAGGATGCGAATAGATACATTGACTTCAATGGGATTACTCTTGTGCTCAAAATTAAATATAATCTAAAGTGTTTTGCTGGATCAAGGCCATGTTCCTCTAAAGCAGGTAAACAGCCAAACAAAAAAGATATACAAGAGAAGCACACATGAATCTTTCAGGCAGTTTTAAAATAAAATAATTTAAGCTTTCTTCAGCTAGTTTTCCAACGTTTGTTCCACTGCTACTCAGTATTTACTTGCTAGAGTCCCCCCCCCACTGTAAGACAGACTGACAGACAGCCCTCAGCTGGTGTAGTCAGCATGGAAGACAATGGCGCTATCACAGTCTACAACAGCTGAGAATCTGGTCCTCAGTTTTCTACATAGATTCTTACCACAAGTGTTTCAGCACTGTTAAATATTCTGAGAAGCTGTCTAGCTGAAAACGTACACACAATTCCCACTGTTATGAAGGTAGATGCGTAAGTGTTTACAGTTAAATGGCCACCACTACATATATATTTCCATATTTAACATTGTTAGTAAGATGTAGAACTAAAAAGGATTGCAAAGGAATTAATAGATTCATAGATTCTAGGACAAGGGACCTCGAGAGGTAATCGAGTCCAGTCCCCTGCCTTCATGGCAGGACCAAATACTGGTATCCCTGATAGACATTTATGTAACCTACTCTTAAATATCTCTAGAGATGAAGATTCCACAACCTCTCTAGGCGATTTATTCCAGTGTTTAACCACCTAAACCTCCCTTGCTGCAGTTTAAGCCCATTGCTTCTTGTTCTAACTTTAGAGGCTAAGATGAACAAGTTTTCTCCCTCCTCCTTATGACACCCTTTTAGATATATGAAAACTGCTATTGTGTCCCCTCTCGGCCTTCTCTTTTCCAAACTAAACAGACCCAGTTCTTTCAGTCTTCCTTGATAGGTCATGTTCTCAAGACCTTTAATCATACTTGTTGCCCTTCTCTGGACCCTCTCCAATTTCTCCACATCTTTCTTGAAATGCGGTACCAGAACTGGACACAATACTCAAGTTGAGGCCTAACCAGCGCAGAGTAGATTCTATAGGATGTTTAGATCCTGAGATCCTCCTTGTATTGCTGAAGCACCAAATGACTGCACTGCACCTTTAAGTGGGGGGTGGAGCAGAAGGAGAGGGATTTGTCTGGCTGGCTGAATAAAGGGAGCAGTACTTTATGGCTGGGGAGTGGTCAAACTGCTACATCTCTGGAGTAGGTACCTAGAATGTTCCCAATGAGCTGATCACCTAGATCTGGGCAAGAAACAGCTTTCCTAAGCTAAATTTCAGAATTTTTTCTCATCCCAAAACTGGGGCAAAAATTTGAAATTTTTTGCAAACTGAAAATCGGAAAACAAATTAGTTCAAGTCAATCAAAATGCTTCATTTTAATAACTTCAAGACATTTCATTTTAATTTTGCCCATTTTAAATTGTTTTAAACAATTGTACTACTGTTAGGTTATATTTCTAAACAAAATGTCATTTTGAACTGGAAAGATGAAATTTTTCATTTTGAAAATGTTGAAAGAAGATGTTTTGACAAGTTGAAACTTCTTTTGTCAAAATGTTTTTGAGTCAAGAAACTTGAAAGCGATCCTTTCATGGAAAAGTTTTCTGTTTTGACTAGTTGCCCTTTTATTGGGGGAAAAAAATGTGAAAAAATTGCTAATCAAGTCTACTTGCTGAGAGTTGTTACTGAAAAAAGTAAATTTGGAATCTCATTCTACAAGTAATATATGTTTATAACAGCTCCTATGAGTAATCCCATTGACTGTAGTGTGGCTATTTCCAGGAATAAAATTACACATGTGTCTAAATGTCTGCAATCTTGTGACCCTGGTAGGAACTTGAAGCCTTCCTCTAACAGATATCCTGATCCAGCAAGGCACTTAATCATGTGTTCATCTAAGTAACAGAACTATGTGTATGCTTAGAGTTAAGCATATGCTTAAACACTTTGCTGAATTAGGGCCACAGGGCATAATTTATTATGGTACCTCATTTTACAGCAAATTACTTAGGGACTTTATATTAATACAGTTACATTTAATCAGAAAAAATGTTATTCCCCTCACCCTGATTAATCCTTTTATTGATTAATGACTTAGAAATATGTGATGTTACTAAGCACTGAAAAAAATCTCTTTGGGTTAAATCTAGGCCTTCCCAGAGCTAGTGGCTGCCCCTCAGCAATTTCAGCCCCTCTTAACTCAGCTAAGGGAGAAATTACAGTATAATCACTGAACTGGTAGAACATCTGGGCAATAGCCAAAGGGGGCAGGGTTTTACTCTTGGTTGATTTGGCATTTCTTTGAATAAGTTGGATTTCTGATAATGGTGTCTATACCTCCCTGGCAATGCTGCCAATATTACATTTTTATTTGCATTTAAAAAGGAGAGGAGGTTAAAAAAAACACTCCTGAGTCAAAACATAAAATAAATCACATTTTAGAAAATTAACTTAATTATACAACCAAGTAAAGGAAAGGTATTGAAACACTATTGTATGCCTAATGTTACATGAATTTACACTGGCGGTAAGAAATGTATATACACCATACTCAAAATAGATGCAGTAACATGGCACATGCCGTAAGATGGTAAGCAAATGAGATTTAAACAAAAATGTAATGCAGAACACTGGGAACGGTATTTGAACTGTATACAGGGCTAATTCATTGCACATACACATTTAAATGTGCAGTCTCTGCTTTTTACATTTTAAGTCTGTTCTGAATGAAAACTTCTGTTTTATCTTTTTATCATATTTCTTAGTGGATAGAGATGAGTTGAGGTTGTCATAATATGTATTGATAATAAATAACTTCATCTCAAAGTGTTTGCAAACATTATGTATCCAAAAATCACTTCATCCATCACTGGAGTGGAACATGACACTCATTTAACCCAGCTACATTCCACAACAGTTTGGAAGAGGAAGTGATGAATAGTGTATCCAGTTGTAACTGCAGGAGGACTTTAGGACTCAATCCAACATGCATTGAAGTCAATTGAAACTCCTGTTGACTTTAATGGAAGCTGGATCAGTCCCTTAGGTAAGTAAAATGTAAATACATGACCTGAATTTGGCCAGTACACTAGGATTATGATGTTATTATTGTTCAACAGTTTTTCAGTGACCACCAGGTCAGGATCTCAGTTTTATGTTTTATCTGATGTTTCTTCCAGCAGCACA
The DNA here is from genome assembly GCF_003597395.2 of Chelonoidis abingdonii. Lineage (NCBI taxonomy): Eukaryota > Metazoa > Chordata > Testudines > Testudinidae > Chelonoidis > Chelonoidis abingdonii. Next base: position 56,806,250 of record NC_133778.1, on the reverse strand, counting down.
ATGACCACTAGCATTATGTTAGGGCATTGATTCAGTACTGACTCAGAGGGAAAATTGCCATTTTCTGAATCACTAACCATTCCTGCAACACCCTGCATTTTCCTTGGAGATCGTCCACACAAGCAATGACCACTTATGATCTTGGGTAGTTTGAGAGAGATGTTACGATCACAGTCCAAAGTTGCATGTTTGTAAACTGCAGATAAATTCTGTCTTCATAATTCCAGTATCTAGGAACAATACCACAACAAGAATATCTAGTGTTATGCTTTTCAAAGGCAAGTCTGTTTTCATTTTACCTGGAATGCTTGCCATACCCACCAGAGAATGTACCTCTCCCTTTGCTTTTAAGTGTTGCAATGGCTTGAGACAGGGTGGTGATGTCAGTTGGATTGGCAGGTACAACATAAACAGAAGCAATCCATTAAGGGGGGAAAAAAAACTTTTGGAGAAGATTTTAAAAGTTTCCTGATGGATCAACATCCTTGAGATTAAACATTCCCACATGTAAGTTGACATTTTAAAATATAAAACCTATGAAAGATAAGAAGGAAATTATGAGAAATGCAACCTTAAATATTTTGAAGCATGACTTCCTGGATTATGTGGCAGTTGGCAAAACTTTCAGGGAAAAGATGCACCGAGTGTAACACACTTCTTTGCCTAATACTTTTGTTCCTGGCCATTAATATTTTCATGTACTAATGCTTCCACACCTACAGAAAATTCCTGAAGTATCATTTGAATGATGCTTTTAATCTCAGCTGTTTTAGATCAATCTTTCAAAATGTGTTGGTTTAACAGTCAAGAAAGCACTGTCAAAAAAGATTTATTCTGAAGAGGACAAAACTAAAATAAAATTGAACTTCTATCCCTGTTTAGATGTGGTTCATGCCTTGCTAAGATCCCCAGGTATGTGTGTGTTGGGGGGGATCTGAATCCAGGGGTCTATCCTGGGTTAAAAAAAACAAACAAATGACAGAGTTATACAGTAATCAACCAAACACTGCTTTCAAGATGCAATGTGACAATTACTAGTCAACAGGGAAACACTTTTTTAAAAATAAGGGGTGGCCACTTGATTGAAGGTGACTGACTGACAGGAAACTCCACTGCCAACAGGTTTGAGTCCTGCTGGAGTCTTAACAGACCACAGTTTCCTATTGCGATAAAAGTGTGACACACAGGAATCCTGGTCAGGAGGCTGAATTTTAGTTTCTGACCCCCTACTGACCTGACATTGGTCAGGATTACAAAAGGTTAATACCGCTTTGATTGTAGTGGTCATTATTTCTTGGTTGCAATTGACACTGTTATGGTACATCTTCCTTTTATTTATGAAAATCCAATGAAAATGAAACATAACGCCAGCTAAAAGTAACCACTACAGACTCCCATGGCCAATTAATAAAACACACAAATAGAGAGGTCTAGGATGTCAGAATAGACAACGTGAGACGCTGGACACAAAAGAGGATTATTCTGCCTCTCATTGGACATCTGTCAACAATTACATATGATCACACATGTTCAAGAACCAGTTTCTTTTGCAGTGGCCTATTCAGCTGCTGAAGTGGATCCCCACTTGGCACCATCTTTTTTGTGTAATTGTGCTGTGATGTATCAGCTTCAGCATCTCTCTTTAAATTGCAAATATATTAAGAGTTCCAACAAAGAACTCTGTTTCTGCGCCACGATCAGAGTTTTGTTCTCCATCTCTATGCTCATGTAGTTTGCAAATCGCTTCTGCAGAATGGTTGCTGTACTTGTACGCATGCCACCAGACCCCTTGTGCCGGATGAGTTTGCATTGTGTGGTGATTTCCTCTTCTTTTATTGCAAACAAATCTGCTCTCTATTTGTTTACTCTTCTATTCTGTCTTTATGTCTTGGTATGCATTTTTAATTAGATGCGCTTCAGTTCTTTCATTGCTCGTTGACGCTTTCATGTGGGAAGCACAGTTTTCACTAGCTCTGTAAGTATTTACTGTTGTTTGCAGATTCAAGTATATTTATCATAGAGATGATTATCAGTTGTACTACTAATAATTTGGTCTCTAATTAATCCATTTGTTAAAAATTCAGATTGCTCTGACTTAGCTTTATTACCTAGGTCTATTACAGAATGGTCAATTGTCTCACCTGGCAACTAGTTTCTTGTAAAGAAAATTTGTCTTTCCCTAGTGAAATTCTTCATGAAATATTCCTGAAAGCTTTGTGTGACTTTGTCTGGCAGTTTGTGGCACTGCCACCAGAATTTACTGTTCAGCTTCAGTGCCTCTGAGCTGGGGAGTGTGATGGACTTCACTCTCTCCAGTTCTTTTCAATACCACTGGTTTCCAGGCAGTCACTCTGAGCATCTCTTCTAGTTCTCTTCCAATTTTGCTTCCAGGTTGAATCATTCAGGTGGCTTCATTAGCTCCATCTTTGCCAAAATTGAGTTTATCTCTAACACCATATTAATAAAGGTGTGATATGCAGGATTGCTAGAAAGAGACTGAACTTTATTTCCTGACTCGTCACATGATATGGGCAGGGTTACAAAATATCCACTGTCTCCTGTGCCTACTGTTATACCCTTTCCCAACTCAGGGATATATTCCATGCAGACAGGGATCAGAAATTTTCCTGCACTCTGCCTGCAGTGAGATATCTTGTCTCCCCACATATTCCCAATAGGGAGGCATTGTGGTGGGCCTGCTTTCTGGCTTTTGTTGCAAAATTGTATAGCATGATCATATGAGTTATGTGGAATGCCTAGAGAAGGAACAAGCTTCCATTTGTGGTGCCAGGATGGCATATTCTTCTATCATCTACTTGGCCGAGGGGTGATGGTAGTTTTTGGCTTCCATTATAGGTATGAATGGGGTAAAAGGGCTTTCCTATAGGTTTTTGTTTAGGGTTATGTTTTGAACATGAAAGGCACTGTTTCCAAGCTAGATCCTTGTGAAAGCTTATGCTGTTGATTGCATGGGGGGCAGCCACATATCACATTGTGATTGGCTAAACATTGAGCATTGGACAGGAGATGAACAATATGAACTAACAGATCTTTTCCACTTCTAATTTCTGTTCTCAAATGAATCTTTGTTACTGCTCTTAGACATGGAGCCAACTGTTACTCACAACACACCAGATATTTTCTTTTTTGCTGACCTGTAGCTCAGCAGAGAAGCTTTCAAAGAAAACAAACATAAAACTGTGAGAAACCAAGGGAAGATGCGGACTGGCCCACTCATTAATGCTGGAATGTGGAAACTATGAAGACATCATTTTTATTACCAGTACTGGAAAGCAAAGTCACTGAGTGGGCTGGAATACAAGTTATACTACATGCAGTAGTTAAAAAAAAAACTGCAAAAATGGGTGTAACCCTGGGCTTCAGTACAACTGGCCTTTCAGCCCCCACTTGAGATTTGTACATCCCAAGGGGAAACTGTGGTTTGGAATAAGAGTGTGCATTTAATTTCACTTGGAGAACTTATTGGAGTTGGCACATCAAGAAAGAATCTGAAGTATATTTTTTGTCATGGTTAGTGGCCCCTCACCACTATGTTTGATTATTTTGGAATGGAAAAAGTTAATTCTTATAAAATACCGATTTACAATTCATGATCATGCAGGTAGGGTGCATGGATTCTGCCAACTTGATCATAGAACTTAAATCTTATTCAAGCTCTTTGCTGTGAGAAAATAAAACTAAAATGTAAAAAAGCTGAAAACACAGTCCCTGATTGCTCGGGGAATTTTCTTAGTCATACATTATCTTTCCTTGTAGTATAAGATATTTTGTCTCTGCTGAAACCCATAGCAGAAAACTGGCCTGACACATTCCCCTAGATTTCTAATCCAGAGCAGCCAAATTTATTTTTATCATATGTCTTCTTTTCCTCCCATGGTTATGCAAAACCTAGGAATACAGAGCAAAGGAGAAAGCTAATTTTAAACCAGCAAGTAAATTGCAGTGAAAGATTTCTTCAGTTACGTTCATTAAAACTACTCTGGGTGCTTTTATAAAGATGTAGGTGCCTCCAAATATAACAGGGGTAAATGCCAAGTTGGTAGGTTGAATATTTTCCTAGCAGACACATTACTTTAACCACACAGCTGGTGGTTTTTGTCTTGATATTCAGTTCAACATTTCTGGAAGTACAAGGCTGTATCTTCAGAAACCATTTGTGAAGAGTTGCTGTTTCAGAATTGATTGCTGCATAAAAGTGTATGTGTGTGGTGATGGAGTAGTAATGAGAAATATCGTAGGGGAAATAGGGGGCATTGGTACTTTGTTACTCCAGAATCTTTATCTTATGTTACTTAACTCTCTCTATATTTTAATATACTTTTTTGTCTGTTTCTCTCTCGTTCTAACTCTGGATGAGAATTTAACTCTTAACACAGTAAATTTGTTTTTTTCCCCCAGACCTTTCTTAGTCCATGTAGCATCTTTGTATTTGTTTTCAACTCATCTTTGAACCTATTCTTCTTAACTCTGATCTAGTGGAATAGACTGAAATTGAGTTCCCAGGCTGAAAGCTCAGAATGAAGAATGACTGAATATATGTGCATGTGTATGTCTACATACATTACATATGTTATATATGTATGCATATAATAGCTATAGATGGGTGTAAAATATATTTTATAGAGACCACTGAGTAGACTTTAGATTATGTAATCTGACAGCTATCTTCAAGCAATAGCTAAGTGTGGTGCCTTTATTTATTATGCTATTGGCTTGGTCAATGCTCCACCTGTCTTTATCTTCTTTCATGGTCTATGTCTGGAACAGCATTCCTGACCCTGTTTGCTATGTCTCCACCAGTCTTCCTTTAAACCTGTCTCAGAACTCATTCCTTCAAGGAGTTTTTCAAGGCCAAAAATCTTCGGTGGGCCCCCCTTTCATCAAGTTTCTCTATTCAGAAAATCACTTAAGCATGTCCTCACATAATAAAGTCCATGGATGATAAGCACATACTTAAGTGCCATTCTAAATAGGGATGGATTTAAACATAAGGCTAAATGCTTTCCTGAATTGGGGCCTGGGAACTGTGGATTCTTAATTCTTATGGAAATCAGGCAACTCATTTAGGTGCCTACCTGTAAGATTATTTGTCCAAATGTATTGGCCTATAGTGTGTGTGTGTGTGTGTGTGTGAAATATAAAATGAAACCATGTAATTCACAAGTCTCATGGATTAATCTCATAAGTGACTTCATGAGCATATTGTCCCCAGGTGGTTGTCTCTACCTGATGGTCTTGTTTGGATTGATGATCCAATCCTGCAGCCTCATCCATCTAGAATGCAGGATTGCAGTCTGAGGCTCTGGGACAAGAGCTATTTCATTAACCACTTTAGGGAGGCAAAACATAAGTAATACAGAATCATAAGGAAGGAAGGAACAATGTAAGTAATGATGGGGTATTTTTGATTGGGTCTGGGATTTTAGCCCTGCCTCATCCTGCTAAGTAAAATATCAGGTTCTGAAATTAAATACACAAAGGCCTTTCAGCCTTTCAAAGGATGATGTATGTTCAACTGCAACCCTAATATTTACTAACAATTAAAGTGCTATATATACCAATACAGGCTATCTTAATAAAATGTATTTGGTTCAAATGTACGTTTGAAGTCTATGGCTGTACTGTTAAACTAGATGTTCTATCACTAGAGTTCAGGCCTTTGTGCTTTATATATGTGTAACTAAAGTTTTAGGTCAAACTTTTGGATTCCTTTTGATCGGGCTAAAAACTAGAATGCATCAACCCTTGTACATAATTAGAAAATGCCCTGAGAAAATGAAGATTGCTAGGAGTAGCATCTTTGTTAAACTGTAGCTAGATGAAACTCGTTTCAGACTGGTCATATACTGAGCACATTGGTCTTATGACTACGTGCAGTCTAAATTGATCTATGAGCCTAGCAAAGAGAAAGAGTTAAGCCTGCTTTGCTCTTCTAGTTGGCAGAAAGTTTGCAGTTTAAAATTACATACTGACTCTGGTGTAGAGACGCAAGAAATTATAGAGCAGACACTGTCCAGGACAACGTATAATTTAAAATGTACTAAAGAATGTATACCACATGGCAAAGTAAGTGAAGTGCTTCTTCAAATATAAGTGTTTTGCATAGAAAGGCTGTAATTATCCACTCCTAGGGAAATGTTTGCATTCATTCTAAATCAATATTTACTATTCATCTCTTGTGTTCAACAAAACAAGGATTTAACATTTTTTTTATTTTAATGAGGTACTAAGACTACAATAATTCTACAATGTACTTGTCTTGATACGAAATATTGCTAAATTGTGTTGCTATTTCTGGAAGGAGCAGTTTTTAAAAGGAGGGGGTATCCTTATTTGTGAAATGTTACTACAGTAACGCACAAACTCAGTCAAGCAGGGAGACTCACCAGTTTCAAAGAGAAGTTAAGCTGCCTTGCTGTTAAGGCCCTTAACTAGGATCATTCGGGTGAGTCTTTTGTCTCCCCCCCCCACCACAACCCTTCCTGAAAATATGGAACTCTTTATAATTATTTCTTTTCAGATTGTGTCAACAGCAACAACAACAAAAGGATATAATTATTTTTTTCTGGGTTTAGGATTTTTTTCCAGCGCCTTTTTTTGCTGCCCTGCCGAAAGACTGTGAAAGGTGAACAGTAACAGGGCCAGATTCTTCTCTGATTCACACTGGTGTTAATGGAGTGGATCCAGATGTATACCTCTATCTGAGCAGAATTAGGACATTTTTTTCCTTGTTTGACAGAGTGACACTGGCATTCTGTCATAGAATCAAAGAATATCAGGGTTGGAAAGGACCTCAGGAGGTCAACTAGTCCAGCCCCCTGCTCAAAGCAGGACTAAACCCCAACTAAATCATCCCAGCCAGGGCTTTGTCAAGCCTGACCTTAAAAATCTCTAAGGAAGGAGATTCCACCACCTCCCTAGGCAACCCATTCCAGTGCTTCACCACCCTCCTAGTGAAAATGTTTTTCCTAATATCCAACCTAAACCTCCCCCACTGCAACTTGAGACCATTGCTCCTTGTTCTTGTTCCATCCATTTGTTATTTTGAAGGTGTTGCTCTGAATGAAAAAATGTTTGTTTATATGTTATCCAAGGAAGAAATAGTGAAGTAAATGGCCTTTGTAATACTATACAGGAACTATAGGAATAGCAGCACAGATCCTCCCTCCAATAAAATCTTGGTGCTTTTGACTACAGGAAATGAGGATATCTCAAAAAGGTTCAAAGTTTAACATGGGGTTGAATAAGGATTAGCTGAACCCTTGGGTGATGGGGTGGCCCTGCCCCTCACTAGCCCAAGCAGCATCAGACCAGTAGCTCTGACGGAGGGAGTCCCGCCCTGGTTGTATTGGGCATGCTCCAAGTGCTCTGGGAGTGTAAAAAGAGGGAATTCAGCTCAGTCTGGGCTGCCAGCCGTAGGAGAAGGACCTACCCAGGAAGCTTCTGCAGAGGACCAACCACCGCCCTTGAACTCACTGAGGCCTGAAGCTTCCCCTGGCCAGCACGAAATTCTGCTGTGGGAGGAGACTGAAGAGCCCGAGAAGACGATGGACCTGGAGACCTGTGGAGACCCTGGAGACCCATGGGAGACCCCAACGCTCGACTCTGTAGGAAGCAACCTGAGGGGAGTGATGGACTGGTACCTGGCCCCCGGTAAGCCTCAGTGTGTTTCAGTAGGACCCCGCCACTGAGCCCATGGCAAGGTCCTACAACACTGTTAGGGGCAATCCTATGGACTCTGGCCACTACGCCATGCTACTCTGTAACCAGGGGCAATCCTATGGACTCTGGCCACTAGGCCATGTTGCCCCATAACCAGGGGAAATCCTATGGACTCTAGCCACTAGGCTGTGCTGCCCCATAACCAGGGGCAATCATATAGACTCCAGCCACTAGGCATGAACCCCCACACCTTAAGTCTGCAAAACTGAGCTTGAAACTTTGAAATAATAGCCTTTCCTACAGGTATTTCAGTTAATTGGTCCCGGTTCAAAAATAAAAATGAAATAAATTTACCTGAATGTTTCACAATCTTTTAAAAAGTCCCACAACTTCCCTTTGTGTGAGGAATTTAGAACTCAGATATTTCCTTTCTTTGCAGTGCAGTAATATTTCTCTGTAGCATTCCACCCAATCAGTTGCCCTGCCATAGTGATATCACAATTGAATAAAGAATATGCACTAGTAGTATGAAAGTACTTTGCTGCTTGAGTGTACCTGACATTCCTTAAGACATATATCTGAGACCACTGCCACTCATGCAGACTAATGTTGTCTCATTGTTTCCTTGTATTCTCCTGTCTGTGTCCATCTGTTGTCTATTATGCTTAGATTGTAAATCCTTTGTGGCCGGGACTCATTTTCAATGTTCTGCATTTGTACAGTGCCTAGCACAGTGGGGTCTTGGTCCATGACTCGGGCTCCTATGCATTATAATACAATCAATAAATAATAGCATCTAGTCCTCTTTTTTTTTTAAAAAAAATCAGTCATGTATTTGTGGAATTGAAGTGGCTGCATCCCAGAATTCTCTGTCTGAAAAGCTTACTGCTCATGAGGAATTTCTTTTGCCTGTTCTGCCACAAAACTTTGTCTCCAGGACTTAAAGATGCAAGGGTATTGACCCCCAGATTGTCAAGACAAATCTTCAAGTATATGCCTAGGACACAACGGTAAATTGAGCAGAGGAAAGCTGTGGACCTTAACAAAACACACAATTGAATCAAATCATGTAAACTGGGAAGATTTTATATAGGAATATCCATCTTTGAAATCCTTTTCTTCTCTTTTATGGTTGCTCAATGTTGCCCACCATTTAAAAAGTTTGGATCCTTCTGGCCCACTGGGAAATATCACTTCCTGCTGCTATAATTCAAGACATCAGTACAGACCTCTGAGTGAATACAAACTTGTATCTGTGTATTTTTTCTACAAAGAAATTTTGGAGTCGTTCTTGTCCAAGAAAATCACTCATGTAAATGGGGTGAATAGTCCTGAGAGAAGAGCAATCTCTTTCTTCAGGAAATGATATTGTAACTGGTGTTTTAATTCTCAAGATATTTCACTCTCAGCACACAGGGTAACAAAAGGCTATACAGTGCCTAATGATTCAACAGTGATTCTGTGAGAAAGCAGAAGGTTAAGAGCAAGTTCCTAAAGTCTCTAAAATCAATGGGACACTAGAATGGGAACTGAAGTGTACCAGAAGGGACCTCTTGAGTGTCATTAAAAAAAAAAGCAGAAACTGATTATGAACAGAGCTTTTACCCAAAGAACTGGAGGGGGCCAACAAAACCATTCTACTGCACTCCGGTTAAATGTCTAATAGTGGAGACATTTTCTACACAGCCCATAAAGGATAATGAGAAGGGCTTTGATAGCTTTAGAAAGAGTTGTTCTGTCACTGTTCACAAAAAGATCTAAGCATATATTAGCAGAGAATGCATGTAAACACAGAAAGGGAAGATGTTAGCTGAATACTGTGGATTTCATCTCTGTGATGCGGTTAATCTATTATACATGAGAAAAATAGCATCAACCTAACATTAAGGTACAACTAGGAACAGAGAGAAGCAATGAAACTCTGTGTTAAGGCTACACTCAATGATCTCACCTAGAGGTGATTAGGTATTTTTAAAGAGTTGGAAAAGGTGGCTGATTTTACATACACTGGACTAGATTCAGATCTTACCTACTCCAGGGCAAATGAGAAATAAGGTTCTGATCTAAAGGCCATTGAAGTCAATGGAAGTTTTCTGTCAGTTTAAGTGGGGTTCAGATCAGGCCCTAATTGCATTCCAGTCAATTTCTCTGATGAGGAAAAATGTGATTTAATGGTTCAATCACGGTACTGGCAGTCGGGAAGTTTGAGTTTTCTTCCTTTTTCTGACACTGACTGTTTATGTGAGTAAGTCACTCCCTTGTTCTTTTCATTTTCCCTATCTGTAAAACTGGGATAATCACACTTTCCTACCTCACTGGGATATTGTGAAGAATATTTGTGAAGAACTTTGAGACCATCAAAGGAAGGTTCTATAAAAGTGAAAAGTAAGATAGTTTTCTTATGCCTGATAGTTATTCAGAACAAAGGAGTCAACTGAAGATGTAGTAATGGTCTTAACTACTAGTTCTGATCTTAACGTTGCTTAACGCAGAATAGACTATGAAATTATTTAGAGCCAGATTTTTCCTGTTGGGGCAGCTCTTCTTTGCGGGCAGCAGAGTGCCACAGCCACAGCATATCCTGTGAGAGGCACAGTGCAGCAGGGAACCTTAATATCTTCTAGCGTTCCCCAATGTGTACATGCACTGCTTCGGTAAGATCAGTATGTTCTGCCATCTGTGGTGGTTACCAAGGCACTCACATGGTATTGTGATGGGTGGGTAGTTAGTTGGTAGACTGTATTTGGGCCTTTGGACTAAGGGACACTTCCATTTGGGAAAACAATCAAAAATCCTCCCTGATTAGAATTATATGACTTCTTCCATTGCTAGCTTAACTAGTTGTGGAACTTTCCAACACTGCTGAACTTGAGTAGAAATGGTCTAGATTTTTTTTTAAGGATGACTCGTATGTGGATAAAGTGAACCTAGGTCAGTCTAATGGTGTTACACCAAAATCATGCAACATTTGTGGCATTGCTTGTTGTTGATTTTAAACCAGGCTGGAACTTTTCTTTGCATTAGTGATTATCCTCAAATACAAAATTTGCAGGGAAAATCAGGTGGTGAGAATGCGTACAAATGCATATAAATTAACCCCCCTGAAATGTAAAACATCCAAACAAACAAACTGAAATCCATTTAACATAATGAAAAAACTCCAGGCCCTTAAAAAATGGGACAGTCACCCAGTAAACAGAAGACCAGAGTTTTTGTACATATATGCCAAATTCTACCCTGACTTTTCACTTCATTCAATGGGACTGTAAGGATTGTAAGTCAGATTAGAATTGGTCCCTATTTTTGTCCTGATGCTTTAAATACTTAAGCATTTCTTAGTTTTAACTCATAAATTAATTAATAACAATAAATGGCCATCACTAGGACTACTGGTGTGCTTAAGTTAATTACACGGTGTGATGGGGCAAGGCCAGATGGCTACAGTAAAGTACTGAGAAACAGGTATGTTAGCCCCAGGCTAAACAAATCCCTAGGACCATGGTAACCAAATGGCAGTTGCTCCAGGTTAATCAAGGCACCTGGAGCCAATTAAGACCTTTCTAGAAGGCAGTGGAGAAGCTACTTTAATTAGAAACCTCCAGCCATCAGGCAGGCTATCAAGGCACCTGGGTTTCAAAAGGAGCTCACCCAGTCAGGCAGGGAGAGCCAGAGGAGAAGGAGTGCGAGTGAGGAGCTGGGAGCAAGAAGGCAAGGACTGAGAGTGAGAGAGTGTACTGCTGGAGGATTAGGAACAAGTATTATCAGAAATCAGGAGGAAGATCCTGTGGTGAGGATAAAGAAGGTGTTTGGAGGAGGCCATGGGGAAGTAGCCCAGGGAGTTGTAGCTGTCATGCAGCTGTTACAGGAGGCACTATAGACAGCTGCGATCCACAGGGCCCTGGGCTGGAACCCGGAGTAGAGGGCGGGCCCGGGTTCCCCCCAAACCTCCCAACTCCTGATCAGACACAGGAGGAGCTGACCCAGACTGTGGGGAAGATCACTGAGGTGAGCAAATTTGCCAAGAAGCTCAGGACCCACCAAGGTAGAGGAGGAACTTTGTCACAATGGATAAGTGTTTGCAGGATCATGGCCCATGTTTCTAGCTCTAGTTGCATTTGCCTCTTGTGTTGCAAAGGTTCAATCCAAAGCTCCCTAAAGTCAATGGAAAGACTTCCTCTTCAATGGTCTTTGAATCAGGCCTCAGTAACATGTTTTCAGAGTGAAGTAAATTGATCATATGGGATCTGATTGTTATTCCTCAGTGCCTAAACTTAGATGACTTTATCTGAATTAGGCATCCATTTTGGGCACCTGTTCAGGTGTCTAAATTTATATTTAGGCTCTTCAAATGGTCAGTTAGGTGCAGAACTTTAGGCAAGAGAGTTAGAAAATTGGGCCTTTAATTGTACTTACCTTAAGTTATTTTTAAGGAATCATCCACACACTGAAGATTAAGTCCATGGAGTAGTTCAGTTTTTAAAGTGAAACCATATTTTAGCTTGAGCAAGTGAAAGATGAAAAATCCAAACCCACTGAAAAACAGTTTTTGACTCTTCTGTATCTAAAAATGAGCCTACCTCATTTAGTCTATTTAAAAATGTTGTATCCATGCCACTTGCATGCCAAGGTTGAATGTAATGTAAATGAAAATGGTTGAGTTATAAACCATTGAAAAACAGGGTTTATAATGGAAACAGTAATTGACCCTTAACTACCGCGTCAAAAATACAATGCTATAATACAAAGCCTAGTGCTTGGGATCCCATTGCTGCTTCTAACCTCAGGCTGGCAGACTAACACCTCACCACAAAGCCAACTAACGTTTATACTTTAAAAAAATTTTCTGCAACATGGCAAGTAGGGAAGAGTTAGTTATAGGAGCAACATACTGTTGGCCAATAGCTCACAAGCTCTCTGTCTCAAATTTTCAATATTTCCACAGTTTCCAATCCTCACTGAATTCACAAAAATCATAGTGGTATTTCCCCTCTGGTCTGATGTTGCACACTGGCTAGAAAGGTGATTTTATTTCACCTTAAATGGTAGCATTGCATCATAATTGTACCTCCTCTTCTTCAGCCTTAGGGGTGGTTTCCCTGAACCAACAGGGAGCAGGACGCTCCTTTGAGTCCCATTCAGGTTGAAAGGAGAGGCTGATGACTCTCATCCCCTCCCCTTTACATGGCTATTTGCAGCATGAGGGGAAGGGAAGATGGTGGTGCTGGGAATGGAACTGAGTGGTTGTGCTGTACATATTAGCATACAATTGGCTAGTCTAGGGGAGGCAGCTGCCAATTTGTTTGTTGTGCAAGGCTGGGCTAGGGTGTCATCTTTGCCAGCAATTATGTTTGTGACACATGGTGTATGATACTTTGGTATAGGATGAAACCTATAATCCACCTTGAAGTGGATGACCATGAGCCTGAGGATGAGAAATATTAGGTGCAGGCAATCCCATGAGTAGAATTCCTATTCAGTCCTGTATGTAGGATCAGTTTGACCCAGACACAGAAATGCTAGGAGTCTACACTGATGTTCAGAAGAAGGAAATTTGAAAGTATTAATTCAAGGAAAAAAGGCAACTTATATGAATGGTGAATTTCTACTGATAGTTTGCAAAATTCTCTTGTTCTCTGTGCACAAGTAGTGTCTTAAGTTTATGCTTTCAGATGCAATGAGGGAAGCAGAGGACATAGCAAGTATCATGTCTGTTCTGAGGTTGTTTTTGCTCAGCTACAGATTAAAAATGTATTTTTTTATTATTTTTAAATATTGCACAAGAAAAACCATATAGCTATAAGCTCAGGACACTACTCTGACGCCTATGTGAGGATTTGCATCTACACCTTCATCAATGGCAATGAGAGTTGCCTTTCACCCATTTTAACAGGAGTTGCAGAAAGCAAAGGGACAGCTGCTACTTAGAGACCTTGCACTCTTGTGTGGATGAAGATGACATATATGTAGCTCCATGTGGTGTGGGGCAGGAGGTGGTGCCAGTGAATCTGCAATTATGTCTTTTCTACTGACTTGAGGTGAAGAAACTATAAAAAGGTCAAGGGGGAACATCAACAGTGGATATAAATATATTGACCAATATTGCTACAATTTTAGAGACAGATTTGCTTGAATTTCGAATAATCTCTCACCTATTCTTGGATTAATTTCTCTCTATTGGCTCCAATAAATTCAATTCTTTTCTGAAGGAACACCAACACTGGGCATTAACTTGCATTTTACTACGTAGAGACTGAATCTTTGATTTCTAAATATCCCACTGACTTCGATGTGAAGAGGATCAGGCTCTTACTGTGCTATGTTATTATTAAGATTGTTGGTTATGCAAGTCATTCCTTGATTTGTGTCAAAGCCTGAAATCGTTATTTAAGAACAACCCCATCTGAAAATGCAATGACTAAGAGAAGGACATCAGGACTTGGACCTTTGTGATTTTTGCTCTGTGTCACTTATATGGAAAGAGAGAGAGAATATAATACTATATAATCTGTTCATTAATATTTAGATTAAACAAAAACAACAGAAAAAACCAACAGTCACTTACTCAAATAAATGTATCCGGACATAGGAATGCCAGGTCAGTCTTTGGCAATGGATCAAGTAATGATCAGGATTTGAATCTATAGAAGCATTAACATTTCTAAAACAATCACTCTGAAATAAAGCTCAGAAAGTATATTTAAACTTTGGAAAAATATACTATGAATATGCAGTTTGTGGCTAACTGCTCCCTATTGTTTTGGGCACTTGTCCTGCCTTGTAAGATCTTTTTAAGAGGAAAAAACTAGAAAGCAAGATATATTTTGAGGCATGTATTTTAGATGGTTTGTAATAATGTATTTCCCTTTTGTTATCTTTCTTTCTTTGGTTTGCTTTTTTATAAGGGTATTATCCAATTTAGTGTGGCACAGTTCAAGTGCACAGCTTCAACCTTTTCTGTGACCTAAAAAGTGGGGTGGCAGTTTGAAAATAAAAAATATCCTTAATGAAGTGTGGAAGCTTCTGTCCTTTTCCTTCCTCAGGAGACATGCCTTAATCTCTGGCTCAAAGCCTTGTCAAATGCTGCAGTAAAGAACTGGCAAGCTCAGTGCTACTAATGGAGTGAAATTGCAACCAGGTTGTTCACTTCTTCATATTTTGTTCTTCTAAATACTGCAGCAACTGAAACCCCACCCACCTCCAGACTTCTGTAATGGACATTTAGTGACTTTTATGACTGTCCTACTATACATTTAAGTAGAATTTAAATTATGTCACTAAAACATACCGAGGATTTGGATGCCTATATGGGTCAGTTATTAAGAAAAAAAGATTAAAACAGGGCTGTTATAGGGATTTTAAGTTCTTCCTGAAGATACAAAATTATGGTATTTACGTTTATAACTTTTGACAGGGTATCTACATTATTGATATTATGTCTCTTGCATAGTAAAAGCTGAAAGCATTTGATTTTGGTCAGAAGATTATTTAAAAAAGGTATGAATTGCTCAAAATCTCAATAATATGAAATTTTTACACTCTACAAGTTTTTATTTTTTTCATGATGCCAGCAAACTGACTAATATGGATTGGAATTAGTGTGGCTTCTATCATTTGTGTGAAAAACCAAAATCAGAAATTCCTTCACTCCTACAATGCCTGAGTAGATCTCACTTCTCAAGTGGTTACACAATAGTCACCTTATGAGCTCCCTTTACATTTTCTATCAGCACAGTGTTTTGTGGACTTGAGATAAATCAACACGTAGAATTCACTTATCTGCAAAGCCACTTTGCATAGAGGTCAGGAAGTCAGAAATGGCATCAATCAGGCAGCAACAAACATCCCATTTCCTATGAGCAGCTTGCTATTTAAATATCTGACAACTTTTAGTTTGCAAAAAAGCAAATATCCAATCACTGATGCTAGGAGCAGGAATTAGTGGTGTTCCCTTAATCTCTGTTATCCGGGTTCTGTCAATGTCAATAATTGCATGACAGCTAGGGAGGAGAGCAATAGTGGATGGATGGGTAGGAAAAGGCGTTCATTGCTCATGTGACCAAATAATGTATGTGTGTTAGCACCGAATAGTCATCTCGTTGTATGGGAGAATTGCTGACACAGTTATGCTCATTTGAAGCATTGAGATTCCTTGAGAAAATATATGATGTATATGGGAGTTTGTCATAAATAAATAGCTAAGGGTTAATGTTTCTTTTACTTGTAAAGGATTAACAAAGGGAACCAAGCACGTGACCAGAGGACCAATCAGCAAACTGGATTTTTCAAAGTCAGGGAGGGAAATAAAAGCCTATATTGTTTTCTCTTGTACTTACAATTTGGAAACAGAAGATTAGAAGATAGAAAGAACTTCTCATAGCTGAGACAGACAAAAGACTCAGACCCCAAAAATTTTTGGTATTGTGATGTAAAGAGATTGCATCAGTACTCCCAGGTTAGCCCAGAGAGGAAAGTCTGGGTGGGAGAGAGAGGGGGAAGGGAAGTGGGTTATTCCCTTTGCAGTGTAAGACTCAGAGCTTCTGGTCTTGGGGTCCCTCCAGGGAAGGTTTGGGGAGACCAGAGGAGGCCAAAACCCTGGAATTTTTGGATGGTGGCAGCGAGATCAAATAAGCTGGTAATTAAGCTTGAGGTTCATGCTAGGCACCCAGATTTCTGGACGCTAAGGTCCAGATTTGGAAAAGATGCTTATGATGATATGAGTGGCAGCGGTGGGAAAGAAGAATCCAGAAGCCAGTAGGAATATTATTTTTCTTTTTCTCTGCTAGGGGTTTTTAGCAGAGAGAAAGGGTTTGGTTTTAAAAGGAGCCAGAGAGAAATTTTTTTTTCTGTTTCTCTTCTGCTTTGCTTGGCTTGCATTTTAAGCAAGGAGCCATTAAGGTTGACATTAAGGGGTATTTGTTTAAGCAATAGAATTCCAATTGGGAATTAAGTACCCAGCAAACACACACAGGTAAATAAACTGGTTTTTCTAGTTAATTTACATATCACAAGAGTAGCCAGAAGAAGAAAAAAAGACACGGTTGCTAGGCACTGTTGCCAGGAGACAACAGAGAGCCAGCAGTTCAGACAATAACCACCAGAGGGCACCCCAACACAAGAAAACAGAAACCATGACTTCCAAAGATGCCCTGAAAAGGAACGAGCACTGCAACAAGCATAGACAACAAAAAAATGAACATAGGAGACGGATGGAACTAATTAAGGCAAACAAGAAGCCAATGAGGCAGCCCATAAAAGAGATCAAGAAGCCAAAAAAATGCAGCTACAAAAAAAACTACAGAAAGAAGAGGTGCAGCCTACAAAGAAAACAAGAAGAAAAGATGCAGCCCACAGAAGACAGATAGAACTGAGGGAGAAAAACAACAAGAGATGGAAAAACAACAAAAAGAAAGGAGAGAGGGACAAACAGGAAAGCATGAACTGGAGTTAGAACAGGCTAAGCAAAACGCCAGCCAATCCTAACCCCCGTCGCCAATTTCTTCAACAGCACAAGAAATTCCCAACTACAAGGCAGGTGATGACACTGAGGCCTTCTTAGAAAATTTTGAAAGAGCCTGCATTGGTACAGCATCTCTGAAGACCAGTACATGGTAGAGCTGAGGTCACACCTCAGTGGACCCTTAGCAGAGGTGGCGGCTGAAATGCCAAAGGACAAAATGAACGATTATAAACTGTTTCAAACCAAGGCCAGATACAGAATGGGGATAACCCCGGATCATGCCCGTCGGCGTTTCAGAACCCAAAAGTGGAAACCAGATGGTCATTTCCAAACACGCCTACTACGTTGGAAGAATTATGAGCCTGGATATCAGGAACCAATGTTCAATCCATTGACGAACTGCACCTCCTCATAAAATGGAGCAGTTCTTGGATGGTGTTCCTGAGGACATAACACGGTACATCCAAGATGGAAAACCCAAAAATCTCACCGAGGCGGGGGAGATTGGAGCCAAATGGATGGAAGTGGCAGAAAGCAAGAAAGCTACTGTAAAGGGGAATGAAAACCCCAGGGGGCACACCGACAATAAACCCTACAACCGAGGGCAACCCAAAACCCACCTACAACCCAAGGAAAGCCACAGACACCCTATTTCTTCCACCTCACCAGTCTCCAGTAACCCACCTCGACCCAGTGACCCGTTAGCTGGAAGATGCTATAAGTGTAATGAACTGGGACATATAAAGGCCAACTGCCCAAAGAACCCCACCCGGGTGCAAGTCATTACACCACCATCACACCAAAGATCCCAGGCCCAGATACCTCTCAAATCCCCTTGGAGCGAAGGGAAAATTTGAGAGTGGGCGGAAAGAAGGTTACCGCGTGGAGAGACACGGGGGCACAAGTGTCAGCTATCCACCAATCCTTCGTGGATCCCAAACTCATCAACCCAAAGGCCAAAGTGACCATTTACCCCTTCATGTCACAAGCTGTAGACTTGCCTACAGCTGAACTGCCTGTCCAGTACAAAGGCTGGTCAGGAATGTGGACTTTTGCAGTCTATGACAATTATTCCATCCCCATGCTACTGGGGGAAGACTTGGCCAACCAGGTGAAGCGGGCCAAGAGAGTGGGAATGGTTACACGCAGCCAAACCCAGGCAAGCTTCCAGACCCATTCCTGTTCCTGAGCCGTCCACAGGAACCCGTCTGTGTTACCAGAGACCCAGACAGAGGTAGTGGACCCGATCCCATGCCAACGGCTGAACCAGCCACAGCACCTCCAGTCCCAGGCCCGGAACTGGAACAGCAACCAGCAGCACCAGCAATTGCAACCACATCTTCAACCCCACGCCAGAGGGGGCCAGCGAGCCTGAACTGGCAGAAGCAACAGACAACCATACCGAAGAGGCTCAGCCAGAGCCTGAAATACCCCCAGGTGCACCAGCGCGGAGAGCGGTTCACCAGCAACGGAAACAACCCCATCACCTACATCGCTTCCAGAGGGACCAAGCCCAAGTCCACAGTCTGAGGAAGAACTGGTGTCCCCAGCCTCAAGGGAACAGTTCCAGACTGAGCAGGAAGCAGATGACAGCCTTCAGAAAGCTTGGGTGGCGGCACGGAGCACCCCCCGCCTCTCAGCTCTTCTACACCGACCCGGTTTGTTATAGACCAAGGACTTTTATACAAGGAAATTCTTTCTGGTGGACACCAGGAAGAATGGCAGCCGCACAAACGGTTGGTGGTTCCAACTAAGTACCTGGGGAAGCTCTTAAGCTTAGCCCATGATCATCCCAGTGGCCATGCTGGGGTGAACAGAACCAAAGACAGATTGGGGAAGTCCTTCCACTGGGAGGGGATGGCAAGGAAGTTGCCAAGTATGTCCGTCTTGTGAGGTGTGCCAAAGAGTGGGAAAGCCCCAAGATCTGGTCAAGGCCCCTCTCCAGCCACTCCCCATAATTGAGGTCCCCATTTCAGCGAGTAGCTGTGGATATTCTGGGTCCTTTCCCAAGAAAGACGCCCAGAGGAAAGCAGTACGTACTGACTTTCGTGGACTTTGCTACCCGATGGCCGGAAGCAGTAGCTCTAGGCAACACCAGGGCTAAAGCTGTGTGCCAGGCCCTAACAGACATTTTTGCCAGGGTAGGTTGGCCCTCCGATATCCTTACAGATTCAGGATCTAATTTCCTGGCAGGCACCATGAAAGACCTGTGGGAAACTCATGGGTGAATCACTTGGTTGCCACCCCTTACCACCATCAAACCAATGGCCTGGTGAAAGGTTTAATGGAACTTTGGGGGCCATGATCCGTAAATTCGTGAATGAATACTCCAATGACTGGGACCTAGTGTTGCAGCAGTTGCTCTTTGCTTACAGGGCTGTACCACATCCCAGTTTAGGGTTTTCACCCTTTGAACTTGTGTATGGCCACGAGGTTAAGGGGCCATTACAGTTGGTGAAGCAACAATGGGAGGGGTTTACACCCTCTCCAGGAACTAACATTCTGGACTTTGTAAGCAACCTACAAAACACCCTCCGACACTCTTTAGCCCTTGCTAGAGAAAAACCTAAAGGATACTCAGGAAGAGCAAAAGGCCTGGTATGATAAACATACCAGAGAGCGTTCCTTCAAGAGAGGAGACCAGGTTATGGTCTTGAAGGCGCAACAGGCCCATAAGAGATGGAAGCATCATGGGAGGGGCCATTCACGGTCCAAGAGCGCCTGGGAGCTGTTAACTACCTCATAGCATTTCCCAATTCCTCACTAAAACCCAAAGTGTACCATGTTAATTCTCTCAAGCCCTTTTATTCCAGAGACTTACAGGTTTGTCAGTTTACAGTCCAGGGAGAGATGACGCTGAGTGGCCTGACAGTGTCTACTACGACGGGAAAAAAGACGGTGCGTGGAAGAGGTGAACCTCTCAACCACCCTGGAACGTCTGCAGCGGCAACAAATCAAGGAGCTGTGCACTAGCTTCGCCCCATTGTTCTCAGCCACTCCAGGACGGACTGAACAGGCATACCACTCCATTGACACAGGTAATGCTCACCCAATTAGAACACCACCCTACCGGGTGTCTCCTCACGCCCAGCTGCTATAGAACGGGAGATCCAGAACATGCTACAGATGGGTATAATACGCTCATCTACCAGTGCATGGGCATCTCCAGTGGTTCTGGTACCCAAACCAGATGGGGAAATACGCTTTTGCGTGGACTACCGTAAGCTAAATGCGGTAACTCGTCCAGACAACTATCCAATGCCACGCACCGATGAGCTATTGGAGAAGTTGGGACGTGCCCAGTTCATCTCTACAATAGACTTAACCAAGGGGTACTGGCAAGTACCGCTAGATGAACCTGCCAAGGAAAGGTCAGCATTCGTCACCCATGCAGGGGTGTATGAATTTAATGTACTTCCTTTCGGGCTGCGAAATGCACCCTCCACCTTCCAGAGGCTGGTAGATGGTCTGCTAGCAGGACTGGGAGAATATGCAGTTGCCTACCTCGATGATGTGGCCATTTTTTCAGACTCCTGGCCCGAACACCTAGTACACCTGGAAAAGGTCTTTGAGCGCATCAGGCAGGCAGGACTAACTGTTAAGGCCAAAAAGTGTCAAATAGGCCAAAACAGAGTGACTTACCTGGGACACCAGGTGGGTCGAGGAACCATAAACCCCCTACAGGCCAAGGTGGATGCTATCCAAAAGTGGCCTGTCCCAAAGTCAAAGAAACAGGTCCAATCCTTCTTAGGCTTGGCCGGGTACTACAGGCGATTTGTACCACACTACAGCCAAATCGCTGCCCCACTGACCGACCTGACCAAAAAGACCCAGCCAAATACAGTTAAATGGACTGATGAGTGTCAGGAGGCCTTTACCCAACTTAAGGCGACGCTCACGTCTGACCCTGTGCTAAGGGCCCCAGACTTTGACAAACCATTCCTAGTAACCACCGATGCATCTGAGCGTGGTATAGGAGCAGTTCTCATGCAGAAGGACCGGATCACAACTTCCATCCTGTCGTGTTTCTCAGCAAGAAACTATCTGAGAGGGAAGCCACTGGTCAGTCAGTGAAAAGGAATGCTATGCCATTGTGTACGCCCTGGAAAAGCTACGCCCATACGTTTGGGGGCGGTTCCAGCTACAAACTGACCATGCTGCGCTAAAGTGGCTTCATACAGCCAAAGGGAAACAACAAAAACTTCTTCGTTGGAGTTTAGCTCTCCAAGATTTTGATTTTGAAATTCAACACATTTCAGGAGCTTCTAACAAAGTAGCTGATGCACTCTCCCGTGAGAGTTTCCCAGAATACACTGGTTAAAACTTGTCCTTAAGATGTAGAAGTCTTGTAGTTTACATACTTAGTAGTATATGTAAAGGTGCATGTGTTTTATTAATCTGTTTAGTTTAAAGTTCTAGGAAGAAATCACCGCCAGTGAAGTTTCCCACTGTCTGTGATTTGGGGGGCGTGTCATAAATAGATAGCTAAGGGTTAATGTTTCTTTTACCTGTAAAGGGTTAACAAAGGGAACCAAACACCTGACCAGAGGACCAATCAGGAAACTGGATTTTTCAAAGTCAGGGAGGGAATTTTTGGGGGTCTGAGTCTTTTGTCTGTCTCTCAGCTATGAGAAGGTTCTTTCTATCTTCTAATCTTCTGTTTCCAAAATTGTAAGTACAGGTAGAAAAACAATATATGCACCATCCAAAAAATTCCAGGTTTTTGGCCCCCTCTGTCTCCCCAAAACCTTCCCTGGAGGACCCCAAATACCCAGAAGCCCTGAGTCTTACTGCAAAGGGAATAACCCACTTCCCTTCCCCCTCTCTCTCCACCCAGACTTTCCTCTCTTGGGCTAACGGAGTACTGATGCAATCTCTTTACATCACATACCAAAAGCATGTCTCCTCTATTTCCACAAGAGAAAAACCCCAAATACAAGGAAACAGAAAGATTCTCTCTCTCCTCCCCCCCCACCAATCCCTGGTGCTGCAGAGTTTCACCCTCCGTAGATCTACACAAAGAGATTCCCTCCCCTTCGTTCCTTAGCCTACCCAGAGAGAAAAGCTCAAACAAGTCTTAAAAGAAAAAGAAAAAAGAAAAAGACATAAGAATATAATCTCTGCATCAAGTGACAATACAGGCTATTTTATAAGACAATATGAATAAACAGTCTGATTCAAAAAGATATCCAATCTGAAACATTCCAGCAAGCTTACACACATTTAAAATACAACCAAAACAACATAAAAAAGCCTAGTATGGCAGCGAGATCAAAGCTAAGCTGGTAATTAAGCTTAGAAGGGTTCATGCTAGGCACCCAGATTTCTGGACGCTAAGGTCCAGATTTGGGAGTTAGGCTTATGATAGTTATCTTGCACTTATCCAAGGCTACTTTAAACTATGCCAGTGGATGGAGAGAAATGGAAAAGAAGAGCATTTCCATACTAGAGCCTTCTGATATGTGTTACACTATGTTACTGCAGGGGTTTCTAGGTGGGATACTGCTCTGTAGAAGATGAGAAACCACACTCATACTCTGCCTTGGCTTAATTTTTGTCTTCTCAGCTTTTCTTCAGAGTCATGCGTATTAGATCCTTTCAGCACGGAATTTCTGTATATTCCACGTGCACCTGTGAAATATGCTCTCTTTATAGAAATGCATGTTTTCCCCATGCTTGTTAGCGCAGATAGTGTAAATCAGCTTAGCTTCACTGAAGTCAAAGATGATTTAACAGTTTACACCAGCTGAGGATCTGACCCAATGTATTGAAAATATAAATGGAGGCTGTGCTTCTGTCAAATCTAAATACCTCAGTGTCTGCATTTGAACTGATGTTTTTGATGGACCTTTTATGCAGATGAGGGAGCTAGTTATGGACAGGGGCGGCTCTAGGTAGTTTGCCGCCCCAAGGAGGGCAGGCAGGCTGCCTTTGGCGGCTTGCCTGCGGGAGGTCCCCAGTCCCGCGGATTCAGTGGCACGCCTCCGGGAAGTCCGCCGAAGCCACAGGACCAGCGGACCCTCCGCAGTCATGCCACCGAAGGTAACCTTCCTACCGCCCTCATGGAGACCGGCAGAGCGCCCCCCGCGGCTTGCTGCCCCAGGCATGCGCTTGGTATGCTGGTGCTTGGAGCCGCCCCTGGTTATGGAGCTGAATATAAAGAAAAAGCTGGTAATCTTGGAATATTTCCACCATCCAATAACTGAGAAAATGTTTGACCAGATTTTGCACTTTTTCAGCCCCATAAATAATTTTGTGAATCATTTTAAAAAATGTGAACAATGTAAATTCAAGCACAAATGCACATACAGAAAACATGGATACAAATTCTAAAACTTGCACACTCTTAATAGTAACCTATATTCTAGAGTTGCTATACAAAGAGCCCTGAGCTCCCTGCCTTGAACAGTTTGCAATCTAACTCAACAACCTATACACATAGGCTATTGGATGGGATACAATAAAAGCAATTGACTGAGCTTGTGATGAGGATGTGCCTTGTTAGTTTAATGATTTTCTGGGGAGAAATCATTGTCTATTTCATTACCATTTCTTATAATGGGGGACCAGGGTTTATAGATCTCACAGAAGAAGTGTGTTTCGGGAATGACTTGAAGGAGTAGAGAAGGGAAAGTCTAGTCAGGAAGGAGGCTCAAATCATGGAGGCCAGCATAGAACAGGGCCTGGGGACAAGAATGGGAGGAGCACTTGGCAGGGATGGATAGCAGTGTGGATTGGGGGAGTATAAGGAGACATGAGCAGAGAGAGATGAGAACTAATTGGTATAGTGTTTGCAAGGATAGAATGAGGAGATTAAATCTGAGGTGAAGGGAAGAGATTTAAGAAGATGCTGGAAGCTGGCTGAACACTGGTCAGCTTAGATGACTTTTGCAGCAGAATTTTGGATGCATTAATTATTAGAAATGAAACGTGGCCCATCTACCATTCAGTGGTAGCACTGCATAGTTTTCCACTTACACATGCACAAACCTTGATTAGTGCTAACTGTCCAAAGAGACAGACAAGTATTAATGTAAGGACTCCCATTGTAAATCAATATTTTAAATAAATTGTTTTAACTGTTCATTATGGAAACTTCATTCTGAGAAAAATTATAAACCTGAAAGTGAAAGTGAGATTTAAGTCCTGTGCTGATGGGCAGAGATTTGGCAGGCAGCATACATACTTAATCAGTCATACTGTAGCTTCTATGCTTAAATTGGAGCTTGCAATGTCTTTGTACTAAGAAATACAGTATATTCATGCATCATATTTATTCAGATTAGGCCATTTTAGAAGCAGTGGCAATGCTGTTTTTCAAAGTTATCTGTAGTAGGTTTAAAATGTACCTGCTAATGTAAAACTTAATAAACGTGGCTGATGCACATTCATAAGAATAAGGCAGTACAGTTTTAATATGCTTAAAATACACAAAGTTAATGACATATTCTTCCTGGCAACCTAGTTCATAACAGAAAAAAATTATTTTTTGTTTATTGAACCATATACATTTACTTCTACATTATTAGCCCAATTTTGTGGGCCGGGGTCAAATCCTCATGTCTGAGTTAAAACTCATTGATTGTTGTGGTAATTTTGGTAGCATCAGAAATGCAGTAGGAAAACTTTCTATGTTGCTTTTTTCTTTTGTTAAGGTCAAGGTTTATTATTTCTTATTTTGACCTATAATGTTTTAACATAGCAAACTGTTTGGCTGATGAATTGCAGCAACATAAATATGACATGTCTATAACTGTACCTATTGATTAGTGTACATCAGCTGTGGAAATACGTGTTGTCTTTGTGTTCTTATGTAGGTCCCATCACTATAGTTTCTTAGCAACTCCTAAGAATGAAGAAATGGAAATAACATTAACAGTCTCTCTTTCCCCTTCCAAGTAGGTAGGAGTAAATTGCTTGATTAGATTATAGGGTCTGTGTATGTGTGTGAATAACTTATTGTAGGGAATTTATATTAACGCCAAACCAATTAATGGTAATTAATGTTCCTGTGTTTAATAACAAAAGAATTAATAGAAAGCAGCCACTTACAATAAATTGTTGCCTTGACATCTCTTACTAAAAATAAAAATCTCTAGAATGCCATGTAAATTTTAGGAAAGAACCAAAAGAAAGATTAGATAAAGAAATCAACTCACTGAAACAACAATAATTGTCTAACTGCTTTTTATCTACTGTCTGGAAGAAATAAATGCATTAATGTATTTGATTTAAACTAGTTGGTGAGAATATTTTTCGAATAATATAATAAAAGCTTTCTTTCAGATATAAACAAAGGGCTTTTGTGTGAGAGTAAGACTTTAAGTGATACTTAACCAATGTGCGAGTCTCTTACCTAACAAGTATAATGCTCATAAACACAGTTTCTCAACACTAAAACCATTTTTTAAATTAATCCATAATGCTCTTTTAAACACTATACCATCCAGTAATACTTATCAACAAATTTGCCATCATCTGAGACATTAGCACCCTGCTTACTACTTGATGATGAAGCAATAAGTACACTGGGTCAATTAAAGAATATTTTCCAGAATTTAGGGTTAAATCATACTCTTAGTAAATTTCCCAAATAAATAATGAGGCCTTAAAGCAAAATTGTCAGACATATGGGCTGGACACTAGATGTGGCCAGGGAAGGAGTTTAATGTGACCTAGCAAGCTATTGCAAAATCCTCCTTCTGTTGCTTCTGCTATGCCTGTCACCTGTTGTGCTAGATTGGCACTGCTTTAAATATCACCTCCTACCAGTCACCACAGTGAGGGCAGCCTTTCTGGATGAGATGGTGAGAGACCTGTGTGAGGAACTCAGAAGATCAGAAGGGGGATTGCATTCATCTGGGGGAAAGGACTTGGCCAAAGTGGCCAATATTGAGTGAAATTCTATCGTTTTGAAGAAAAAATGTACATAAAAGAGAAATGTTGTCAGATGTCTGTGTATTTGGCAGCCAGGATCATTTATACTGTATTTTGCTTTTACTGTTTTGGTGGATCTGTATGTGCTCTGTCTGTGATCTAGATGTGGCTAGAGTTTCCATGTCTGTGCTTCTGGCAAATATGGTCTGTGCTTAACCCAGACTGTATTTTTGGACTTACCATCTGCTTCATTCTCACTGTCAAATTCAGAACTTGTCTGTTAGTCATTTCACTTTCAGGTTTCCTGTAGATCAGCAGAGTAACTAGGACTGGATGAACTGAATGTGATAAAACAGAAACAGAGCTAAATCTCCTGCCCTGAAAACCTGAATGAATCTTTTAATGAGGAGTAATAATAATAAAAGGCTGCATGCATGTGCATGTAACTTTCTTGTATTCATTATTGGAATTTATTCTCGGTTACTCTCTATTCCCTTGGTCTGAATGAAATCAGAAATGGAAGTCCCAAAATACTACACAAAAAGATAATCTTGGGGTAATTCCCAACCTGATTAGAAGCAGGAATTACTGAACATTTCACAAAAGAGCCTGTTCTTGCAAGATTTCCACCCTATTTGATAGTCCCAAGTATGAAAAGTTGAGATAAGTCTCTGAACTTTAAAGTATTTGTCTGAATATCTTTTTATATTCCCCTCACACAACCAGGCAATAACATTACTCTATGTATCTTGTATCTTGTCTGGAGAGACCTATCCAGTGCTGGAAATTTGGACTTGGATGAGAGCTAGCTGAAAAGACAACCCAGATTGAGGAACGTTGGTAGGATGGGAAAAGCAACAAGGAACAGTTGGTGAAGTTTACACCCCCAACAGTGATTGGGAAAGTGTGCCTGCCATTTGTAACTCAATTCATCATTTGTGGGTCAGATTAGCTTTTCACTTCTCGAGCATCTGTGGCCAAAAGCATTTTTTCACTTGTACCTTCTGAGAAGAATGTTACCATTCCTTTCACATGAGGACGTTGTTATGAATGTCCGTGCCTTTGCGAGCCTCCAGATTAGTGCTCCATATGGGGCTACATCATCATCATTTTTATTTTATTTTTATTTATTTATTTAACCTTTTATATTACAATTGAATCCCCACTTTGCTAGGCACTGTACATACATACATATTACAGTGTCTGCCTCCAAAGATGGCTGAGACAAACAAGTGGGTTGGGATGGAAAGCATACTGGGACCACTTACAAACATGCCTTTGAGAGAAATCTTGATCCCTTTCCCAGAAGAGATTCCAAGAGAGTGCACATCCCTTGAAGCATGGAGTTTACCTCCTCACTGGCTCTCTACCCGCAAGAAAGAGCATGTGGACGCAGTGTGGGGACAAGATCAGATGATCAGCAGCTACATGAATCTCTTCATGGGAGGAGGTGCTCAAAGCTACAGAATTTATTGCAGCACTGCAGCTGTTCCTATGCCTGCGGGGAGAATGGTTCCTTCCCACGACCCACAAGATAGCTACTCAGAGCACATTCCTGGAGGATCAGGGTCTTAGCATAGACTTCTGCTGACTACATATTAAATTGTGCTTTACAGTAAGAGCAGAGTCCCTACCAATCCCTTTCTGCTTTTTACACCCTACACACCACTGTTGGGCAGCAATATAGTATATCAGAAACTACATGAATACCGGACTGCTTATTGGGCTAAATTCTGCTCTCAGCTTACAACATTACAACCCAATTACTGTAAAAAGTGTAACTGGGAGGAGAATTTGGCTCAATATGTATTCAAATCGTTCAAGAACTGTCCCAGTCTATTTTATTCTCCTACATTTAATAGACCAGCTTGTGTCTATAAACCATGGTCTGGGATGTAGGAGGTTGAGGGAGAGAGAGTGCTTCAGTAGGCTTGGGAGGAATTTTTTATTAGCCTCTTTGGAGTGCATGTTTGACTGATTCCTTTGAAAGGATGCAGCGTACATTCCACCTCATGCTAGGCCAGCTCCACTGACCACTGCAGAGGCATGGGGTAGGTTGTGTTGTTGTCCCAACAGACCACGTCTTTCCCCTCAATCAGAGAGCACAATGTCCAAGACTGGAGCTGGCTACTCTTCGGAGAGCCTCCTTGAATGCTCTCCCTCTCATGCAATCCAGCCTGCTGCTTTGCAACAGTTAAATAAAATGAAGAACACTTAACATGTATATTAATCAACTTGCATTAAGTTACACTGAGATTGCCTATTAAATAAACAGTTATCTATGTTATATCTGCCACCAGTGAAAACCTGGATGTATGGATAAATGTAATCCATTTATTGTTTATGAACTGAAAGTCCTCCTGGATGTCCCTGAGGGCTGGATTTTGCGTAGTGATCTCTGAGTTAGATGAAGGAAATGTAAAATCAAATGTAGACAGACAGCTCCCTATTGAATACATATCTACAGAGGCTCAGGAACACTTGTTATTCTAGCATAAATTACATTCAAGAAATTTGCTCGAGATACACCTATTTTGTTTGATAGACTTTGTGCAGAGTTAAACCAAACCCTCCTTAGGGATCTGCCATCATAATAGTGGCAGACAGGTGGATCTGGAGATGCACACACTTTGCAGAATGGCAGAAGACCAGCAGATCAATATTTAATACAAAGGCTGCTGAAGCCCTTCACATGCATAATTTATTCCTACTTTAGGGTACAGAAGGACCTCAAACAAGCCTTGTATCCAAACTACAAGGGTGTTTAGAAGTGGATCCAAACCTCTCAAATGGTCCTTATCTTTAAAATGGACCAAAACAAATTCCCATATATGCAATGGAACTGAGTATCTCTACTTTTGGCAGACAAACTGATTAGATCTCAGGACAGAATTAGGCCTCTAGAATAAATTAAGCACTCTTAAGTTAATTAACTGCACTAAAAATATATTATATGAACAAGCTGAAGCTTATAAACTTTACAACTTTACTGTACAGGATGACACACAAAAGCCTATTGGGATTAAATAAAATAATCTGAAAATCACATTATGTTGAGTAGTCTAACTGCTCTTGTTCCTCTCAGTGAGTGAACATCTTTGCCTAAGAAATTTTCTCCTGACATACGATTAAATGCAAGTGATCTGATAGCATGCAATACTAACATCATAAGGTATGAGAAAGAGGGATTTGCTTTTGACTAGTTAAGAAATAGGCTTACCAATTCACAAATTTATTATAAGATTAGCCTGTAATACCTGATAATCACCTTCGTCAAGCAAAATTTCTTCTCTGTTTAAAAAAAAAAAGAAGAAAAAAAGGGCAAATGAAATTTATAGAAGGGTCTTGAACCAGACTCAGAAGTGGTAGACAACGATAGTAAGAGGTCCAGCCTTTTAAAGAAAGAAAGAAAAGAAATACCAATTTAGCAAACAAGGTGCAGTGTGCAACACAACGTAACGTGGTAGCTCAGGAGCAAGACAGTCCAGGAGATCTATCAAATGCCTTAAGATTATTAGTATCATTGCACAAAACAAAATTGGTCTCTGTGTCCATATATACTATAATTTTTATCTATAATTATATATATATATATAAATATATATAGTTTTAAATATATAAATATATTTCTATAAATAAATATATATAAATATACATTTATAAATGTATATATTTATATATTTATTTATATATTTATATTTATATATAATTATATATAATTTTTATCTAGTATATTTTAATCAGTATATATGTATTTTTAGGTGTATTTACAGGAAAGCACATGAATAGGTATACATAGAAAATAGACAGGTATTTAAGTTTTAAATACCTTTGTTTTATTTGTTATAAACAGGTGAGAACATAGATATTTACGGCAGCGTTGTTGTTTACTTTTCAGTAGGCTCCGCAGGCTTCAACTAACAGTACCTAACACAACAAGGCCAATGTACAAACACATAGTCAGAGACAGCCCCTATCCCAGAGTTTATCACCGAAAGTGACAAAACAATAAGAATGTGGGAGGGAAAAAAAGAGAGATTAAGTGAATTAACCAAGGTGTCACAGCAGAGCTGGAAGTAAAGTCTAGGTCTCCTGACTCCCAGTCCGGTGCTCTATCCACTAGACCTCACAGCTGTATTGTTCAGCATAAGAATATACCCAGGTAATTGGTGCAGTATTCTTATGCATAAGTATAAGAATAACATAAAGCATTCAGTCAACAATAAATAATAAAGTTGTAAGGGACTGCGGAAGATTTTGTCACGGTGGTTTAGCTGAGGCTGTTCGCCTTCTCAGGGACAGGTTACTAAAGGATGTTTTGTGCTAGCAAATGCTCTTTGCAGCTCAGCCTGGGAAGCCAGCGTGTTTAGAAAAGCCTGGCCCTTTGCCATTAAAGATAGTTCAGTTGTGGGAAAGCTCCCACATGCCTATGTATGAGTTGGTTTACATGCTATTAGCATAAAGTTATATTTAGTAGGATCTGTCTTGCTGCTTTGGACTCGTTCCCTGCTTTGAATCAGCAACGTGTTGAGTCCCCGTTGCGGGTGTGTTTTCTTTACCTTCATTAAAAGCCATATCACTCACTGTGTGTGTGTGTGTGTCTCGTCCCTGCAGAGCACTTAGGCACGTAACATTGTATATACACAGGTATTTGCTGCAGTAAGGCTGTGAACTGGTAGGCTCACAAATAAATTAGTAGATGTAAAGCTTTTGTAGACTGGTATAAATTTGTGAGTATCTGTTACAGAATTTTCCTTGGATTTCAGTTCCTTCTTGCACTGCTTTCTGGAAATTTGATAATATGAGGGTTTGAGAATCACTGGGGCTTGGAACTATATCTTGACTAGTCTATGTCTCTGTAGGAGGCAGGACTACAGCAATATAAAAAATCTCACTCAGCAAAGAGTGGGACTCTTAGAAGCATAAAGGCATATGAGCAGAGAGAATACATAATGGGATTAAAGAGAGAAGAAAGCAAAGACCAAGGGTCTTCTCATATCACCCTGCCCCCCTTATTTGGATGACGTGGAAGAAAATAATAGAATTTTCCATATTTGAGAACATCTTTCACAAAATGAAATAATGGTCCAAAAGTGGAAGCATTAGACGAAAGGCTTGTTTATTTAAAGGATTAAGGGGATCTGAGACTCAGGGTCTCATTCCTTCACTTCTTATATGATTCTACATAGTGGAACAAGACAAGCAACTTGAGAGAGAGAAAGACTTTTCTCACATGAATTTTAGTATCAGTATCCAAAATCCATGTTACTCTGTTCACAATAATCTCCTGACACCACTTCCAGGTAAGGGTTCACCTGAAGAAGTCAGGGACTGAGAAGCTCGGAAGAATTTTACATACTTCATTGCTCTGTAGAATACAAAGAGGCAAACAGATTCCATCATCTTTAAAGTAGCAATTACTAAGCTAAATCCAAATGTTGTTACACAAATACATAGGCAGGAGGCCCTTTGGAACGGGCTCAGCAAAGTTATATAGCTGTCTGAACTTGAGCCAGGCGAAACTGGTAGGACCTGAACAAAAAGGAAACACTAGCATGTCTTTTACCAATCAGTTTTTCTCTTTAGAAATACTTTTTTTTTCTTCTTGTAGCTGAGTTGAATGGATTAAAGAGTGACATCATGATAGAGTAGAAGAATCATGTTTGGCCAGGTAACAAAACTTTTTAGGTATTGTCTCAACCTTCTTGATATTGGTTTTAAAGTGTGACTCTGTGCTATTGTTTATGTGAGGCCAACACTATGCTAGGTGAAATATAGAGAGATCTCTATCTCATTTCATATACATATATGGAATATTACATTTAAAGACTGATAGTCAAGGTGAGAAATTATTTCTCAGCACGACATATTTTAGGCTCTTTGAATCATGCCACTAGAGGACTCTGTGTTTCGAAAGCTCCTTTTCATAATGGGTACAGTTCAATCCTCCATCTTGCACAAAGCCAGATTAATCAGGTTGCGTGTGTGTGGAGGTGAGGGAGTGGTGCTGCATGGAATAGTTACTCCCAACCCACAGACAGGTGGTGAGGCTGTAATACAGCTCTTCTCCACTTGCTATTCCAGTCCAGGGGCTGTAACCATGGTCACAGACACTCCATACTTACTGTACTACAGTATCTGTGTTATTTATTACCCAGTGGCCTTCACTCATCTCTTTCTGAACCCAGCTTTATCTGCCGGCCTAGTCGGGATTGGCTCACAGACCACCTCTGTGATCTGGGCCTGAGGTGGGGAGACTCAAGAAGGCAAAGGCTGTTCCTTCTACAACCCTCTGCACGGGCACCACCAGCTATTATGGAGGGCCTTGAATGGTCCTGCATGAGTTTTACCCATTTGTATGTAAAATTTTAAATATTCCTTGCAGATGCACTTGTAGAATCATGCAGTACGTCAAATTAGACTGGCTATACTATACAGAGGGTTATAATTATGCAAGATGTAGTTTAAAATCAGAGCGTGTCATGTGACGGTATTAATATGTAAAGACAAACCGATGAGGAATAGAGAAGATAAAATTACAAGGCAAGCAAAACACACATCAATCATGTACATAGGTGATCAGTTGAACAGACTTTGTATTTAATAATAATAATGTCAATTATAAATCCTATCATATGATTAGCTGACGTAATTTAGACTTTCATTCCACATTTTTTAAGTTTTATTTTAAGAAATGGAGGAGGAAAACTAAAACTACCTTTTTTTTTTTTTTTTTTTTTAAAAACAGTGATAATATCCACTGACCTGGGCCTGCTGTTAGAGCAAGGATTTTGCCTGAAAAGGTTTCAGGAAGTTGCAAAACTCCTTTGCATGGCCTGTTGGATCTGTGTATGATTTCCAACATTACACAAAATAAATACCAGGAGACTGGTGTGGTTTATGCAAGAGTTTATAGAGAAAAAATCCACCCACCAGTTCCCTTGCTGAGGATTACAACCAGGTCTCTGCTGCCAAGTTCTCTGTTTAGGTAAAGCATGAGAAAATCTGCCCTTTTTAAAGTCACAAAAGGGGTTCTATAGCGGGGGCAGTGAGAATCTGACAGCTCTTTATGCTTAAAAGTCAGCTGTTCTGTCTCAGGTACTGTTATTAATAAACCCTAAGGTAATGTTTGCTCTGAAATATGTCTAATTGAAATAATTTACTCTGACCCTTAGAGAATTATGAAACTTTTCATCATGTTCACACACAGCAAAATAATTATGAGATGCCGTATGGAAAAGACATCATGTGGTATATGTATTTCTGAATGTATACTTTTTGAAATGGTTCCCACAGATAAATCATATAGCTAATTTATAAAGAGGAGGTGGATTGTGGTTCTTCAGTATGCAGTTTAAATTTAAAATGGTTTCAGGCTGGGTAAATTCACTGTGGTGATAATACACAATAATTGCACTGATCACAAGACATATATCACAAAAATATGTCAATAGTGCCAGTAACTTCCACTGCGCAAAATGGAGTGGCGAAATTCTTCTAACTCTCTGCTGTTGCTGTGTGTTATTGTAAATATATGTGCAAGTACAGCAAAGACTTGAGTTAATTTTTCATTTGTAATGAATCCCTCTTATGAATTTCCACTGAAATGACACGGGGTCCAAATGTGCTCCCAGAACTGCATGCTATGAGTAAATTCCACAGATGGATCTGTTCTTGGTTGTGTGGTGGTAGGAGGCCACTCACGTCCATAGCACTATATACCCTTCCCGGACCTAGGGGTCCTTTTGTGGGGCTTGTGAGACCATATTCCTGGGAATATGCAGATTATTCCCCACCCCAACCATATGAAGGAAACCCGGAAAAGTTAATACTTCTTAAGGCTATGATTGATTTTTTTTCCCCAGTGGTCTTCATCATTTAAAGGGAGGTCCTGTATTTTTCATCAGTATAGAAACCATTAGCAGTATGACACTATCAGGATGTCAGGGAGCTACAGTGGGGAATGTCATCTAAAGCTAATGTCAAGGCACAGACCACAGTGCTGATAGCAATCTACTGTCAGAGATTCTCTGAGAATCTGCGTGGTTGTCAGGACATTCAGAAGACTTGAGAGTTGACACCCTGCTAACAGAGAGAACTCTACAAACCCACATGAAATATATGGAGCTCAGAGTATCAGGGGAAACTTATGTTCTCCTCCCCCACTGTTTTCCAGTAGGAGAGCCTGGATTGCCCCACAGCCGGCAGTATTATCATGAGTATGGTATCAGTAGATATCTGTGGAAGCCTTTATGGACCTTTTCAGGAATGTTTGCGAGAGATTCACACATTCTGAGTATCAAGAGGAGAACTTCAGAAGACTTGAATGTACTTTCTGGATAAGTAGCTTTTACTTACCTTGCTACAAATCTGGCTGGAGATCAGGCTTTCTTGTTGATTCTTTGCTTCTACTTGGTTCCAGCTGGGTAAAAGTTTATATGAGAATAGCTTTCTTGTGGTATTTTGGTATTCATGCTTCAAGTCCCAGTTGAAAACAGGAAGTGGAGAAGACTGTAAAAATGGGAGCAGGGGGAACCCCAACTATCTTTTTTAACTTTAAAATATGTTTAGTTCTTATTTTGGGCCAGTTCAGGTCAGTTCTTATTTCAACTGAACCAGTTCACCAATCATTTTTGCATCTATCCCAATGACAATTAGTGAGAGATTTAAGAGTTCCAGGACACACTGACTAATTTCCGCCAAAACCCACTATTGTATTTTTAGTGGTCACAAGAGCACAGAGGTAGATGCTAGAATTGCATTGTTTATCCCCCAATAATAGCATCACTATCCTGTATCACCAATGTTGTAATAGACTCGCCAGCAACCTGGTAAATCATGGGTGCAATCAAAATATTTACCCAACTTTCATGCTGTGGTGTTACCCCAGAAAAGCCACTTCTGGGAGACCACACTGTATGTCTGAGACTAATGTTGCAGAAGTTATAGCAACAACAACAATGAAGCATTTCTGTGTCTGTAACATCAGTTCTCAAATTACCATCTTTCAGAGATGGTAATTGCAGTAATGGCATTTCTCTTAAAAATGTGTTTTTCCCCCTAAGTAGTTAAAGGAGGGATTTTTTAAACACCCACACTGCCTGTGGGTCACTTGAGACATCCATGTTTGATGATTCCGTAATCTTCATAACACTAACCACGTATGCTAACATTTACTCACTCTGTCCACACAGATAAAGTATCTCAGTTCTGTAGAAGTATTTGTGTGTGAGTGTTTGAACTGAGCTTTTCTGCAATGTATCACTTCAGTGAACTGATTGTACAGAATGGGTAGCCTTGCTTCTGCCTATTTCCTAGCCCTCTGATTTTTAAAGTTATTAAATATTCTACTCAAATGACCAGAAATAGAATGAGGAATTTGATATTCATATTCCTATTTCTAATCTTAGCTCTAATATTGCACTGACCAAAAGCTGTGTTTCCCGTTTTTGCAACTTTCGTTCATTTGTTTTTAAGCTCACTGGATTTCTAGCTATTAAAGTGACCGAAAATAAAGGTAAATATTCTGAGAGTTAGCAGTGGATTATTATTGTAGTACAGTATCCAAAAGCATGAGATCATGATTTATGATACACTTGTGTTTCCCACTTCAGTTCATGTAACACAGGAAAGGTAAAGCATCTTGAATTCCACACTATTCCTTATTTTAAATAGTTGGGTCCTTTGGTGTGCTGCTTGATTAAAGTACAGTGAGAAGGTCACTGACCAAACTTTATCTTCCACACAGTTTCCCACAGCATGTATTCCTCACAGGAAACATTTTCTCAGCTCAGGTTATTTCCAGAAATGTTCTCAAACCAAAAGAACAGTCTTTGCAGTAAAACATTTCATTCCCACTTTTTATCCTTTATCTAACAGTCCAGTGTTGACAGCATTATGTTTCTTCTATTGACTGGGCCAAGAACAACAGGATTAATGAGGTGGTCTCTTCATGAGTGCATTATGTTTTTTCCTCTGACCTTTCAAACATGAGAATCTTCTGTTTGTAATATTTCTTAAGGAAGGGAAAACCCTCCTCCATTTAAACTGTTGTTCATGTTAGCCATTTGGGGCCTAATCCTGAATTTCTTTGCTCACCCAGAACTACCATTAACTTCAATGGTAGTTTTGCCACTGACTTCAGCAGCAGTTTTGGATGCGAAAGGAATGTAGGTTCTGGATGCTTTGTGTGATTCTTTCCTCACTAGTCTGTGTTTAGAGTGGTTGGTAGAAAATTGTAAAAGAGTAGAGTAGAGAGTATCTCCGCATCCTTATTTTCTAGGGAACTGGACTGTGGCAGAGCATTTTTTGGGATTTTCTTTCTCGGACTATGAGCTTCTGATTATAAATGAACTAAAACTGCTATGAGACAATGAGCCACTACAGAAAAATGCACCAAAAATAAATGCCCCAAAAAAGCATTTTGTTTTTTAAAAATGTTGAAATGTTTCATTTAAATTGAAACTGTTGAAATGAAATGTTCTGATATTTCCAAATAAAAAATTTTCAGAATTTCCATTCCTCAAAAATATTTGAAAATTTAATCTTTTCATCCCAATTTGAATTTAAAGACTATCAGATGCCTGGAATGCACAGAAAATGGAAGATAATTAAAGGGTGCTAACTCTTTTTCTCTGAAGGATTATATATATGATTAATTATAAATATGAAATATTTACAGTGAATGGCCGGGGGAAAGCTTTTAAGGAATATTCTTGCTTGTTATCTTTCATATTCTTGGCTATCTCTGCTATTGGATAACTGGAACTTAATCAAGATAGGATCATTTTTATCTTCAGCAGCACAAGGAACACTAAGAACTTTTCTGAGAGCAGAATCACAAAGTTCCTTGAAAAGAATAAATAATAACAGTTTGCATATATGTCACTTTTTATCCTAATGCTCAAAACACATCAATTAGTTAAGCTTTACATGATTAAGCTTCTATATAAGGTAGTAAATACTATTTATTCCCATTTTATGTGTCAATAACTGTGATTCAGAGAAGTTAAATAACTCATCCAAAGTCACAAGCAAGTCTGGACTGATATAATGGAATCAAAGACTTCTGATTCCTGCTTTCACAGCTAGACCATGTATTAACTCTGGAAACAAGGCATGCTGTCTTTTGATTCCTTTAATTTGAAGATGCTTTCATAAGAACCAAAAATACTATGAAGGATTTTTAAGCCAAGGAATAACATTTCAGATTAATTTCTTTTTGAAAATATTAATAATCCACTTCCGTTGGTAGTCTGGTAACATTTGCACTACCTAGTGGCTATTTCCAGCCCCAGGGGGCAGAGTTAAGGTTGCAATATGAGTGCAGTGTGTACCTTAATTTTGCATGTCTCATTTTCAGATCTTTATCTTTGTGTTACCTTAATTCTTCATTTTCTGGTTTTCAGAGGTGTAAGTGTAGCTGAACTTGATGTTCTAGAAGGGTGTGAGGCAGCACTGAGTAAACTTAACTCTGTATTAATAAAGTTTTTGGGGCAGTTAGTAACTTCTCAAGTATTAATATCTTTAAAGAGAAACTCCTGTGTTCAATACTTCCTTTGTAGTCTCACACACAGAGCCTGTATTCTGCTATCAGTTCTCCCAGTATATATCTGGAGCAACTTCAATGAAGCTCATGAAATGTGTATTTGCCTGGCACTCCTCCTTCAGCTATTGTCTTCCCCACCATACAGTGGTAAGAAACACACTGGGAAATCCCCACTATGGAATGCACCATCTTTTTAGGTTGGACCCCTCCAGACTTTAGGATTTTATAAACCTCTCACTTCAAGATTTTCAAAGTGTAGTTATCAGTGAAGAGTGAATACATGTTTATGTAGTTTCCCTTATTTGAATTTGTTGGTAATTAAATAAAATACATGAGTTTAATTAAATTTGGAGTTAGGGGATTCATTAAAATAAAACCAAACCAAATAAACAAAAATTCAGTTAAAAATGTAAAATAACTTGTTCAGTTGAGTTTGCTGGTGCAGCTTAAGAATTTGCAGACAAATACAGACAGTATTAAAACTTTAGAGAATATCACACTGCATACAGTTATAAATCAGTTACTGAACATGAAGTAAATTTGTACATCTTTGTCAGCAGAGAAATATTATACTGTAGGTAGTGGAATCACTTAAGATTAACATTTGTTAGCAGTTTCTTTTTATCTATCTTGACTGACTATGGCAGGGACAAGACCAAACTTGCCTAGATCTGTTAAAGTTCAAATTAAAATGTTACCCCCTAATTGCACTTAGTGCTCTTAAGAATTTAAGATGGTAGTTTTGAAGGTGTCTAAGGAAATTAGGCACCCCAAAGCCCATTGATTTGGATACATAATTCTAGCAGGCTCTCTTGAAAGCCCCAGTCTATATTGTATCCATCTGTTTATTTCCTACACTATAGTAAGCTTGGCAGAATTCAATTTTTATTTTTCTATATTTTCAACTGATAATAGTAATGTTTATTTTTAAACATTTTTTTATTTTATCCGTTTCAGTGTGTACAGTTGTGCAAAATTATGGGGTTTTAGCATTTTTTCAGCTTTTTATTCATTTGCATTTTCACAGTTATGGGGAATTATTTAATGACAGACATCGAGATTCAAAAAATTAAAGCTTTATTACCATTAAAACATAAATTTTCAACATCACATGTCAGTGTATGCAAAGTCAATATATGTAAATGTTCTCAAGCAGCATTTTTCTTGCTTTGCCATTACTGTAATCAAAATATTCAGTTTATTGAACTGCGTTTCCTATAATGACACATTGCTTCATGATTATTTCAGTTGATGCCCTGTTTCTTGCCTATGGGCCAGGCTCCCTATCTGGACTACATCTCCCACAAAGCACACAGTCATATTATTCCCCTGATGCACCACGCAGCATAGACAGACAGAAAGCCACATTGCATTATGAAAAAAATGTAGCCCTCTACAGAGCGTGGAGCGCCCAGACTTCAACTCCCATAATGCAATTGGACTGATTAAAAAAAAATGTTGCAGGTCAGTTCAAAAAATGAAATTTTGATTTTAGTTGAATTGCCCTGAAGGGAAATGTTTTATTTATATTTTCCTGACAGATAATCGAAACTTTTCAGCCTTATCCTGTCTCTGATAGTGGCCAGTGCCAGATGTTTCAGAATGAATGAAGAGAACAAGGCAAATTTGAATGATCCACCTCCTGTTGTTCAGTCCCAGCTTCTGGCAGTTGGAGGTGTAGGGAGACCCGGAGCATGGAGTTGAATCTCTGACCATCTTGACTAATATCCAGTGATGGACCTATTCTCCATGAACTTATCTAATTATTTTTTTAACCCGGTTATACTTTTGACTTTCACAATATACCACAGCAATGAGTTCCACAGGGTGTGTGAAGAAGTATTTCTTTTTGTTTGTTTTAAATCATTCCAACAGAAAATTCTGACCAGGCCACTCATTAGGCTCAGTTTAATCTGAAATTAGTATAGTTGATATCTCAGTTTAGCCTGTAAAATGTATTCACACTAATTTACCTATAATATCTGACAGAAGTGTTGTAAAATGTAACAAGTTTGCAAAATGCTGTGAGATCCTCAGAAAAAGATGCTGCATAGCTGTAAAACAAAGCATTTTTATTTTAAAAGCCTATATCATACCTTTGAGTCCCATCGCTGTGTTTTGTCATTTCTATACAACTGGAAGAACTGGACTTGGAGACCTGAGTCTGTCGACCTACTGTCGACTTAGAACCTCAGAAGGAAATGTGATCACAGCATAAAATTAGTAAACTTGTAATTGCTGATTTTTTTTAAAGGAGATACCTATGAAATATCCAAAACTAAGTTCTTATGAAATAACCTATTTACATGTAAATGCTTTTTAAAGGGGTTAATGTCTGTTTTAAAAAAAATGAAAACTATCTTTTAAAACAACTATGGTTAGAAAGAAAGACATAACTTGTGAAGAGGTTTTTTGAGGACTCCACACTCTCAAAATCTTTTAGGTCATGTGTTTGCTTTCTGAAACATTTGGTAAGTAATAAATGTGATGGGACTATATCCATTCCATCTGGAATTCGCAGATTCCTTTTTGTTCAATTATTCCTGAATTTTGAACCAGCTGACTTACTTAAAAGAATTTTATTTTTCCTTTAAAAATAAACATTGTAAAGAAACAAAGCGCAAGAGCTTTGGAGAGGTAAGTTCTTATTAGTCTTCTCTTTGACTTCACAAGGAGTGAAGATCTTAAAGTGGCATCTGCCAAATTTGATGTTTATTATTGGTTAATGGGTTGGAGTGACCCATCATTTCTGTTCTCTTTTTTAATAGAATAAAAAATAGAGATGGAAAAAGAACTATTAAGTCATCTAATCCATCCCCCTGCCAATGTAGGATTGTTCCCTACAGTGTATTTTTCCAGTTCTTTGTCCAGGTTAAACTTGGCATTATATTTTAGAATCTGTTGGTCTGATGGGGGGTACAAGAACAAGTGGAGATTTTACTTCTTACTCTTTCCCCTCATCAGAGGGCTATAGTATTCTGTCTCCACCTTTGGCTGCTCTAGTGGCCTCTTGACCTTTGTCTATATAGGGAAATGTATTAAAACATCAGGCAGGTGCTACATATTTGCAGGTGCTGTGAATCACTACCTCATCTCTATAAAAAATTAATTTTTGCCTGGGGAAGGCAAGACAGGGAAGGGAACGGAAACACTCCTACCTTCCCACTTCCCTGATGCACTGTTGCACCCAGGAGTAAGATATTGTGACCTAGCCACCTGCTCCTCCAGTAGCTTTATGAAAAGAGAGACTGTCCTTGATGACTTTTAAAAGCTTTTTTTAAAAAATGATTTTATTAGTGTTTGCTCTAAGTACCTTTGTATAATTATTGTAAAAACAAAGTGGAATTTGCCAAATGACACACAATTCATGAAAGTGGACAAAACAGAAAAAACATTTGACATTGAAAATGTCGTCAGTGAAAGATTTGCCAATCAAAGCTCACTGATTTGAGTGGTGTTTTACCTATTTACATTGGTTGAGGATGTGGTTTTGTAATACTTTTTGTAACAAACTCCAGGTACTTGCCTAGTTCACTATTTGTCAAAACTTTGCTTCATCCAAACATTCACTCAGATATACACACAGAGAGATTTTGCTTCTGCTGCTAGCTTTTATGATACTGGATTTCAGCTCAAATGTCAAAGACAATATGGGCCTCATTCTGCTCCCATGAACGCCATTTTTAATCAAGAATATCTCCTGTGAATTGAATGCAGTCACACTGGTAGAAATGGAAATCAAGCTGTATAGTTTAAGTCACTGAGCAGATTCAGCTAACTTGAAGAACCAGAGGTATGTGACTCTTTATAGTAGCTATACAGTAGTTGTATCTGGTCTGGACACACGTTTGTAACTAATTAACCAAACTCTGTATCCATATATATTGGGCTGACCCTCAGATGCAGCCCAAATATACAGAGCACAATTCAAGGGATGGTGTTCAAAAGTAGCGTAATGCTAATTTTTGCACTGTTGTCATCCTGTTCCTATTATTTTGCACAATGATTCCCGTGCACTGTGTTTAAGCACCAAAAGGCTGCTCTAAATTACTCTAGCCTCTACCAGTCACACATGGCCAAACTGTAGCCAAGGATTAGTATGATGTAGGAGACACCAGGCCAGACCCACCTCTCCTAAAATTCCAGAAGGAAGGAATATTTATGGTGCACAAGTTCTACACTACTGCAGCATCAACCTTGCATTTCCTTGGGCTAGTTTGTAATCATATTGTGCCAGGCAGATAAAGTGACTGCCTCACTCCTGAGGATCTGGTATACTTATTTACATGTGGATCAGAAACAGAATATTAAGACATTTGTTTCACCATTTTTATACCTGTGAGAATATTTCAAACTCAGTAACTAAAGACCTGCACAGCACTTGGAAAGTTATTTCATTGGAGAATTTCATTCATTTCTCTTTACTGTTGAGAGCTGATTCTCTAAGCCTTGTAGCATGTGGTATTAGAGACTCACTGATCTATATTATAAAACAGTGATAGAAGTGTTAAGTGTTAAACCTATTAGTATGTGTATAGGTTCTTTCATTGTTTTTAATATGTTTTCCCTGTAATACTTTCACCACAAGAATAAATGTGCTTGTTTTAGAAAAGAGCTGTATAGTCAAACTTAACAAACAGTGTAATGCCTCAACTTTATAGCCTTTGGAGGAAAGAGCAAAGAAAGAGAAAAGCCCCAGATGCTGGCCGTTTAGGTACTCTGGCTTGCTTGGAAATAACACAATGTAGGCAGGGAACTGTCAGCTGAAAATCCCATTAGAGGGAGAAGAGGTGAAGAGAGGATCATGCAGGGAAATAAGGTGCACTGCCCTGAAATGTGACACAAGTAGAAAATATTTAGCAGAAGCTTGCAGAATGAATGCAAAATGTTATCCTAGGACCTATAGCTTCAGTGAAAGGCTTCTGTCAAAATATATATGGAGTCTTTGAAGTCAGAAATCATTCTGTAAGGTATCATCTTCCATGATTTGTCTTGAAAGCAACAGATAAAAAACAGACATAGTTATTTGAAAGGGCCAAGCTTACAACCAATGAAAGCAGCGAAAATGTTGCCATTATATCATTCAAAAACCATGATCTGAGGACTTCAATAACTCAGACATAGGTTAGGCGTTTGTTACAGGAGTGGGTGGGAGAGATTCTGTGGCCTGCATTGTGCAGGAGGTCAGACTAGATGATCATAATGGTCCCTT
This sequence comes from Chelonoidis abingdonii, assembly GCF_003597395.2. Lineage (NCBI taxonomy): Eukaryota > Metazoa > Chordata > Testudines > Testudinidae > Chelonoidis > Chelonoidis abingdonii. The sequence goes on along the minus strand of NC_133778.1, from coordinate 56,763,473 downwards.
CTGACCTTAAAGTCTGAGTCTATGGGAGCAGGATAGGACCCAAAATGGCTGTGTCCATGTGAGACTGATGTGCTTACTGCTTCTTATCTTCACTTATGAAGACTGGAAAACTGAGTTTGTTATGAGAATAAACTCATTATTTTCAATTTGTATATCTTTCAGGCAGTGCATATGTTCACATGCATGCTTCACATTTTATATTGTCCCTTTTATATGATTTTCAGTGCTCTTAAATGTCATCTTTTTAATTATAAAAAACTACTGCTACATGGAAAGGTTCTTAGCAAAAGCTAATAAAACAAAATTATCATACAGAAATAGAGGAGACTAAAGATAACAATGAAATATGATAGGTGTATAAATTAAGGACAAACTAAGTATATATTGATGAGAATGAGGCAAATCTAAACTTTAAAGCAGGAGAATTTGTTTGCAAAGTTTGACTTAAAAGATACTGTAACTGGTTTGAAAAGAGGCCATTTCAAGGTTTAGTTTATTGCACTGTTGCACTGTAGTTAGAACTACTGAATGATTTTGTGCTGTTGTTTGCTGAGATGACTAAGTTGTCATTTTTAATTAGCTTTGTGCTCTTCTCAAAGGCTAATTACTTTACTTTTTATCAAGATTACTTGATTGCTAATGACAAGGGTGCCATGGTTACCTATTTTTAGAGAATTCCCCAACCTGCACAATTATATGATTTTCAGTTCCCTCTGGATTCTTTGTGCAGTAAAGCCTGCAGTGAAAATAGTGGTTAAGAAAAATACATATTTGCTAATGATATCAGAAAAAGAAAGTGTCTCCTGTTTTTTTGGCAGCAGGGCCATTGCTAACATATTTAGTCAATGTAAACAAACATTTCCTTTGGTCTATCTCTCTCTCACTGATACCAGTGCTCCCCTATTAACTTGCATGGAGTTGTACCAGGAGAATTGAATTTGAGAACAGAGGCTATATTCTGTCTTCTGTTTTTTTCTACTTGTGCATCTTTCCTTTTCATCATGGCTCTTCTAAGATTCTGGACATGTGAATTGCCTGAACTTCAGTCTTATTCCAAGCCATACAAATTACACAATCACAAACTAGCATTCAGATAGAGTTCACCTTATTGTGCATCAATATTGGCTAGAAGAGCACTTAAAACAAGTATCTGACTGGGGCACTTACAGGTGAAATTTTTTCCCTCTTTTAACCGCTGGTAGATGAGTATCATCTATTCTTGTTTCAGGCATAAGCTGCTATAAAGGTGTTGCTGTTGTGAATGTTACTTCAGTCAGGGAGATAGTGATGGGGGAAAAATACTTGTTCTTTTGACATTTTTAATAAATACAGTTATATACACAGAATCTCCATTTTATTTCTGTTGTGCTACACAGAAATACACGTCAGATGTGTGGTAAACCAGAATGCTCCCAGGGGCTTGTCCTGAAAGAGGAAAGACACAATGATCTAGCGTCTGCATCTGCAACTCTTGCAGCTGCTTCAGTTTCTACTATTGGAGGAGAATTTGTTGCATCAACATCCTCTTGACAGTCCTGATGCAGAAGTATAGGGGAATTTAGTGGTATGGCTATCCTATAGGAAAGTAAAATAAAGTCACTTTTCAGTTGCAAGACGTATAATTGCTTCTGCCACTAGCTGCCACTCTGTGTTTTAGATATCTTGCTCCTAATCACTCCACTCTCAATTTTCCTCAGTAGATGGGAGAGAATTCACGACTAGATGCATCAATCCCCTAAAAAAGGGTAGCATTAAGATGGTGGAATATATCCATGTTTTATAAAGTGTGTCCCAACCTTCAGAGACTTCCCAGTTGAAATCCCAGATGAGCCCCTACTTGTAACTGTGACAGACTCAGGTCATCAGGTGGGATTTAACCTGGGACCTCTGGAGCTTAGTGCATGAGCCTCTACTGCATGAGCTAAAAGCCAGTAGTCTCTTAGCTAAGGCTGTAGAGATAACTCAATATCTCTAAGTGGTCTCGGTGCCACTAGATGGGACGGAGCATCACACCCAGGAGGTGTGTGGGTTACAATGGTTTCAGTGACTAAAATGAATTTTTACTACTTTTTACTTCTGCTAACACAGAAGGGCTAGTAGAGAGGGTATGTGCTCTAGTAGTTAGCATACTAGCCTAGTACTTTGGAGACTGGGGTTTAATTCCTTGATTTTCCCTCCCACATGCACAGATTTCCTGTGTGACCTTGGACAAGTCATTTAGTCCCTCTGTGCTTCTGTTCCCCACTGTAGAAAGGAAAGAATAGTTCTTTCCTACCTCACAGAGGTTTAAAATTGTGAGACACTCTGATTCTACAACAGTAGAACAATACAAGTGCTTAAGACAGTGAGCAATTTGTGTTTGTGAATCATCAGAATTATTTATTATGTTCCAGTGCAAGGTGCAATCAGTGACATCTTTGAAAATTTGTTGGAGGCAAAGCGATTGAACACCAAAGTTATAACCAAGCTCATAGTTTGTCTTCTTGAACTCGTATTACTAGTGATGATCTGTGAGAACTAGAGAACCCAGCTTGATTTTTAGAAAACAGACTCGATACATTTTCCCTTGTAAATTGAGTCTTTCCCACTGTCAGCATCTCAGCTTTCTGTGTGGAACTTATAGCCAGTATAAATGAATGATTTCACATTCCCTCAGGATAACATTTGCTCATGCAGAACTCAAAATTAGAGGGAATACGAAGTGTTCTATTAATTGCATGAATGTTGATTGTTAAAATCATGTGCTAATTGGTAATATATGTGTGCAGTAGGTTCCCTCAATATGTGCTAGATTACATTTACTATCTTTGTGTCTAAGATATCAGAAGTTAAGCTTTTGGTAGAATGGGTTTTAAATGTTGTGTAAATTGCTTCTATCCATTATCAATATAGAAGAATTACTAAAAGAAGGTATACAGGCTGTACAAAAAAGTGACCAGAGCTAGAGGTATAGAGATTAGTGTTGAACTATAAAAATGTACCCATACTCTTTTTTTCCAGAGTAATTTTTCCCCCAAATATTCATTAGGATAGTTTTTCTGATGCTGGTCTTCTGATAATTCTATTGGGTTAGATAATAGTGAGTCATCACAAATAGGGCTAGCATGCTGCTTAAATAAGAATTCCCCAATATGTTTATTTGTTTCTCTTTAGCTAGGCCTTTCCATTTTTCTGTTTCGCCCAAGCCCCTCTCTAAGGGCCTGATCCGAGGCCTGTTCCAGTTAGTGAAAAACTTTTTGATAATGTTTTTAATTTTGCTCTGTCAGATCCTGTTTAGGTTCTTATCCCTCACCCATCAGCACTGCATTTGAGCACTGTGGTATTTAGCAATGTGATGCACATCCATCCCAGATGGTCTCTTCTGCATGAGGAAATTGCATGTGGATCTCTTGTTTGTTGTTTTTTGTTTTTATTTTATGAAGTGCCACGAGCTTTTATTAGCAATGGCAAGGTTGAAGTAACTAGCCTTGTACTTGGAACAGAATATGATGAGATCTGAAGTGGCTCTTAGAACCCAAAGTGCTAAGTTCAACTCTCTTGGACCAGTCCTCTGCATGAATGAGCTTTATCCTAGTGACAAACAAACAATTCCATTGTGTGGAGATGAGTCAGAGCGCTAGGCAGTCTTTTAGGTATTAGGTTTGATAGGTGTGACAATCAGAGGCCAGACATCCAAAGAGGAAAGCAGGAGATCTGAATCCCTAAGAGTAAGCAATTGAATCAATTGGTTGTATATAATGTAATTGTGTATAAAATACATTTGAGCAAGGGCTTTTATGAAAGCTTGTAATGTTCTGAACTTGATTGTCATTATGAGCTATGCATGGTTAGGAATCTATATATTTATATGTATCAAATTGTATTCTTATGACCTGAACTACAATTTCAAGTATACCTCACAACAGGGAGAGGCTCCTCCCAAATCAGATGTTTACACAGCATTAGACAGTTCATGGTACAACTCAGGAAAAGACAAATGATGGCCTTTTCGAGTTATTAGGAAGATACTGAGATGCCCCTGCTATCAAATTGAGAGGGAATTTTTCCCCTTCTCAGAATAATCATGAATTACTATAGTATGAGAGAGAGGGGGAAAAATCTGTTTATAAGGGAAGGGGTTTGAAGTGAAAGGTGTTCAGAACAGAGAGACAGTCTCAAAGGCAGGGGGCTGTCTGTGAATGCTGGATCTCTTTTAGGGCTAGGAGGCATGATAGGAAATTGTTCAGAAGTAATAGGTAACTTGTATTAGAAAAAGGGAATTTATCTACTAGAGCAGTGTAAAGCCTGAAGTTGCATCTTTTTTTATTTTCTGTGTAACCTGTATGTGTTTCCTTGTCCTTACTATTTCATCTTTAAATATGTGACTTTTCTATTAAATACACTTTTTTGCTTATTTGTCCTCCAAGCAGATGTGCAAACTGTGTAGATTGTGCCAAAATGAACTGATAACTGGGTGCTGTTGTCACACCATCATGGTTGATGAACTAGAGGGGAAAAGTCCAAGCATCTAGTATTTAAGAATTCCAGGAGAACAGGTTTGGGGAGACTCAGGATTGAAAGATCTGTTGGTGTCACACTGCAAGAAGTAACTAGGCTGGTGGAAGCCAGGGTGAGACCTTTATGTATGTGGGCTGGCTACTGATGTATGGGCTCAGAGCCGTAACAGCATAGCATTAAGGCATCCAAAGTTACAAGGCAGATGGTAACAGAACCCCATGCTGCTCTGGGTGATCCCTGAAATGTCACAGTGGCTTAGTCATTGCAGGAGCTGCACCTCGATATTGGTGAACTGAGGTTCACTCTCCAAATATTTGCATAACAGGCCTTACTGTATTCAAAAGCGAGGGTGCAAAGTACAAGCTGTGACACTAAGAATCCCTGCATTCATACCCTGCATGCTACTATAACAATTTTTGTACAAAATATGCCTCATGAGGTATTATTTGGAAATAAATAACTCACTAATCATTAATATTCTTGTGTGATGCATGAGAGTAGTAAGTATGACAACTAAAATGTGTTCAAGCCAGACATGTTGAGAGAGTCAGTAAACAGACCTGCATAGACAAAGGAATGTTTGAATTTCTGATCAGCCCAATCTTCAGGCATAGACAACGAAGGTCCATTTTTACATACGAGGCAAACAAAACTATTAAGCTAACAAATGTGGGAAGAAAGCACAGAACTTCCTTCATCACCAGATTTCATGTTGCCTTCCTCACAGCTTGAATAAACTTTACTTTGAGGGCTAAACCTCAGAAGAATCTGTTCCAAATGTTTACTGGTCTATAAAGACAGGGGATCTGAACCACAAGGGATAAGCAATTGAATCAACTGATTGTGTTCAATATTACTGTATTATAAGGGTGTGCATAGTGAGGTTCTTTTCTGAAAGCTAATGACACACCAGTGATTAATATCCTTGTGAAATATATGTCTTAACAATATGTATGGAATTAGGAATACTCATTGATATTAGGCTGTAGAGTACAGTCTGCCCAGACAGGAGGAAATGTCACAGCTATCTACCTGTCCCCTAAGTAAATTAAGAAGGGTGGAATCAGAAACAATGGAAGCCCCATTTGCACAAAAATCATACAGGGGGATGGGAAGCCTACAGGAAGAAAACAACAACATGAGGTCACCCTGCTCATGAAACAAGTTCATTGAACTTTGAGAGATATAAGCAAGGACAGAAGCCATCTTTGGCATCCATCACTAGACAGGCAGAAAAGGGAACAGAGCTGTTGTGAGCTGAGAAAATGGGTCCTTCACTCCAGGGGGGATTGACGTCTCTGGGAACTGAATATAGGTGAGAAATTTGTTTACGTAAGGACTATACTTTGTTGGATTAAGTTTTAGACTTTTAGAAGAATATTTTGTTTTGTTTTACATGTACCCCTCTGTATACTTGAACTCACTTAATCCGATGTATATTTTGTTATTATATTTATTTCATTTTTACCATAAACACACTCAGTGCTGTGTTTAAAGGGGAGGGTGTCTTTACCCCCAGTTAAGTTAATAAGTTATGATGTGTTTTTTTTACAGAGCAGTTTACCTTCGTATTTCTCTAAGCTGTCGAGAAGAGGGCCGGACACTTCAGGGCACATAGTTTTGGGGAAATTCAGAACTGGGTTAGTATCTCCTTGCTGGTTGTAACCAAGGGTAGTGGAAGCCAGAGTGTGACTGGTGCGTTGCTGGCAGCCTGCTGGGGTCAGAACCACAGCTATACACAGGCACTCAGGGTGTGACCTGCAGGCTAGAAGGCTGAGTGTGAGCAGCCCAGGTTGGGAGCTACAAAAGCAAAGACTTATGATGAACCCAAGATTACAGGGCAGGCAGTGACACAATCCCTCACTGATCTGAATTTGCACCCCGAACCTCAAAGGGACTGTCACAGAAACTTATGATTTATTATTTTCTGTTTGTTTCCTTTGGGTAAAGGAAATAGAACAAATTAAAACATAAGATGAATAAAGTAGCAGAAAAGGCAAATTAAGCAAGAAGCAGTTAGAAGAGCTGTGTGCAGTGAGGTCTGTCAGCTGCTGATCAGAAGAAATCTGAGCTGGTGGCCATGATGCATTCATATGCTATGAGGCAGGATGGGGCATCCGCTCCGGACCGGAAGGTAAAAGGATATGGATGCTAGTCTATGATTTTCTTTCTTTCTTTGTTTCTTAACTAAAAATCTCATACAGGCACTCACATTTATCCAAGTGGGACACATTAAGCTTCTCCTGCCTAACACCCACACTGCTCCCTAGAGTCCTTACAAAATGCTACAGCTAAAATAATTTTCCTTGCCTATAATTCTAACCGTGTTACCCATCTTCGTTCCTCACTTTGAATCCCTTCACTGACACTCCTTTCTCCAGTCAATCAATTTCAAATTTCTAGTCCCTGCAGAAGTCCCTGCTCATTTCTTATTGCATCAGTCCTGCCCACTCTGATCAGCCAACAATACTGGCCTCAGCACACTTTGTCCACTTCTCCCGGGACCATCTCCATGTTTTCTCCCATGCTGCCCTTCCACGTGGAATGTGGTCCCTAAGTTCTCTGTTTCTTCAAACTTCTATTCAAGGACCATTTCTACTGCAGAGATGATATCAGAGATAGCTGATATTTATTTCATGACCAAACCATTTTACATCCAGCCTCTAAAACAACTTATTTATATAGAAGTGAAATAAGGAGCCCACCTTTACTACTCTGTGCAGGCTACCTGGACCTTGGATCCAGGTGTGCAGTACTGAGAGATGTTGTGTTCCTGTTTACTACTCATCCCTGAAAAAGTGAGGGGAGGAGCAGAGAGTGGATGGATGTAGGCATCTCCCAAGGCACCAGCCAACAGAGATGAGCCAGCATACTGTGGCTGGAAATGTATTGTAGGCATAGGTCAATGATAAAATCTATCCCCTTGGAGCAAGGAGGTAAAATAGAAGAGATTTTTGTCTCTCTAACCCACAATTCCTTCCTTGCATTGTTCCATCGGCTATGACTACTAGACACAATGAATTTAGCATGTAGATTGTAAATTCTTTGGAGGTAGGAACTTTTCTTATACTACTTGGACAAATAATACTAATAAGAAATAATAACCTTTAGAGAGCCAAATCCTACAGTCGTTATTCATGTAAAACTCATACTAAAGCCTGTGTCTGAGTAATGCCTGCAGAGAGTAGCCTATTTTTATTTTGGGAGAAGGAAGCTTAGATCAGTGGAACTTTACTTATGGCAAAATTTAAGAAAAGGAAGAAAAGGTGAAAGAAAATAACAACAAAGAAACAGATTTCCAGGTTTGCAAAAGAGCCACTTAATATATTTTATGAATTACAGGTGCAATTTTAAAATGAAATCATTTGTAAATGTAAGTAGCATGAGTTAATTCACTTTAATTAGAAGCAGTTTGATAATGAAGCAATGGATTAAAATAGAATATCTGTGAGGGCTAGTGGATGGATTTTTGTTATGTACAGAAGTGTTGAAAGTGCTTGAGCATAAATTTCAGGAGACTGTATTATCAAGGCTACTATTCTGCTATCTATGTATTTACTGATCTCAAAACAGCCAAATACCTTCAGTTAAAGAGCATAAGGTTTAGGCAATTGTTGTGGAATTTAGAGAATCTAGCAGACTTCATCAATTGTCCCGAGAAATGCAACAGATCTAACAGGAAATCAGTTTTAGCCAGCATCCCAAATGTTGATTCTGAATCAAACAGTGCATAAACTATACTCACAGTTTAATTAAAAGAAAGCCTGATAAATTACTATGTTTCTAATGTTCACAAGACGGTTATCTGTTATAGGAATTATTTTTTTAATGTGCCAGCTCTCACACATGAAATGGTCTCTGGATTTATTTTATAATAAATGGAAATAAGGACATATATACTTAATCTTATTTCTTTAAAAAAATGTTTCCCCTTTCTCACCAGACAAACTAACTCAGATTCATTAAATGATGCATTAAACAGGGTGAACAAGTTTAGCAAATGCAGTGACCACTGGAAATATGTTGGAAAATTAACAATTAAAAAAATTAACCAGAAGGAAATTGCTTACTAATTTTTAAGAGACAAAGGTTAATCTAAAATGACTACCAGCCCTCAGAAGGTTAACTGTCAAATTAAATAACAGGGACATACAGTGGTCACTGGCTACCTGGGGGAATAAACTGTTAAATTACTTACTTCAATTCACATAATTTACAAAGAGATTAGCTCCTCTGTTTCTTGCTAGCTTTTGCTAAGAAGGCCTTGCATTCCATAGAAGGTTTTTTAACCTAGCAAGCATGAGGTCCTGATTGGTCATGGGAGAATCTGGGCTAAATGGTATACATTTCCGATGATGTAAAAGTAAATGAGAGAACAGGGCAAGTTATTACACCAGAGAATGTGGGACTATAGGGAATAATAAAAATCAGGTTACTCTAATTTCCTTTGAACAACTAAATATATACAGGTCATTATTTCCTGTAATCCACAGGCCTCCCACTGCAGGTCCCAGCTCTGAATTAAAGCCTCTGAGACAAAAACAACAGAATACAGTGTAGAGAGCAGTGAAAGAGGCCATGAGTCTATTTAAATAATAGTGTAAGTGTAGTTTATAAATTCAGCATTCCTGTTCTCATTGGAATACTAAATTTGATCATCTTACTAAAGAAAATTGAGATTTATAAGAGCTATTTGCCAGTAGTACTGTGCAGAATTTTATCTTGTTTTGTGAAAAAGCTTTGAGGCCTGTTGCATCTAAGACCTGATTACCCTTTACCCACTATCTATACCAAGCATAAGACAAAAGGGCATTCAGTTTATCCTGGTCAGTGGCTAATGGCACTAGCATTTTTATTGTGTTTTTTCTGTAGCACCAGTTTCTTCTTTCCATTGTTTGAAAATAAAATACACAATTTCAGTTATTCACCATCTAGTCAGGAAGTGGCTGCTGTCTGTGCCAGTAGACAGTCTTTGCTCCTTGAGAGCCTGTAGCTTGATCTATAGATTATGTATTAATTATATTGATTACTTAAGAATTCCCAGTTATCACTTTGAAGGTTGACAAGTCCTTGTCCCAACATCAGGCCCAGTATTATTAAAATTACTATATAGTTTGGAATCCCAATGTGCACAGTTGCAGAACCCACAATATGGGAACTCTTCTGTATTTACAAATAGTTGATTAATACATTTAGCAAAGTCACAAACACTCTAACTCAGTAAGGTAGATAGAGAGACTACGGCATGTATATTTGAACATCCATATATTCACACCATCTCTTGCAAGACAACCTGAAATGTTAGCCATTATCTTCCACATCACCATCACCTTCCTTCTCATCACAAGTAGCCATCATTCTGGCACCTCCCAAGGGCTATATCTCTCTCATCTACTGTCCATAGGCTAGGATGCAATTTTTGTCATATATTATGCTGACGCCTATGTATCTAATGCATATTCTGTAGGGGTTTTTCCACTTTTCCTTATTTGTTCTTCCTTATCCTACTAACGTTGAGGTCTCCTTCTTCTATAGGTTAGTATATTGATATGTCTAACTACCATTTCAGCTCATGATCATATCTGTCACTTCTTGCTTAAGCAGAGTGGCAGTTATTACTTCCATGTTCTTTACGGTAGCACTTACTGGAACATTCTAACTCCTACAATTAAGCAAGTTCTCCTTAGTTTCTAAAAGCTAAAGGTAACCATTTCTATCCCAAGGGTTACAGCCTACACAACCACACTTCAACTAATGTCTTACCGGATATAGGATGAATCATAGCATATTGCTGTTGGAAGGGACCTGAGGAGGTCATCTAGTCCAACCTCTGCTCAAAGAAGGACCAATCCCCAACTAAATCATCCCAGCCAGGGCTTTTTCAAGTCTGACCTTAAAAAACCTCTAGGAGGGAGATTCCACACCTCCTTAGGTAACCCACTCCTGTGCTTCACCACCCTCCCAGTGAAAAAGTTTTTCCTAATATTCAACCTAAACCTCCTTCACTGCAACTTGAGACCATTACTCCTTGTTCTGTAATCCGGTACCACTGAGAACAGTGTAGATCCAACCTTTTTGGGGCCCCCTTTCAGGTAGTTTAAAGCAGCTATCAAATCCCCCCTCATTCTTCTCATCTGCAGACTAAATGATCTCAGTTCCCTCAGCCTCTCCTCATAAATCATGTGCTCCAGCCATCTAATCATTTTTGTGCCCTCTGCTGGACTTTTTCCAGTTTTTCCACATCCTTCTTGTAGTGTGAGGCCCAAAACTGGATACAGTTCTCCAGATGAGGTCTCACCAGTGCTGTGAATAGAGGGAAATGATCACATCCCTGACTCTGCTGGCAATGATCCTACTTATACAGCCCAAAATGCCATTAGCCTTCTTGGCAACAAGGGCACACTGTCGACTCATATCCAGCTTCTCGTCCACCGTAACCCCTAGGTCCTTTTCCGCAGAACTGCTGCCTAGCCATTCAGTCTCTAGTCTGCAGCAGTCCATGGGATTCTTCCGTCATAAGTGCAGGACTCGGCACTTGTCCTTGTTGAACCTCATCAGAAGCTGTAGGTTTATTGCATTATGGTTGAAAGGTGGTGATATAGTAAAGGCAAGCTAGCCCTATGGGCTACAGGTCTGATCTAAAGTCAATTGAAGTCAGTGGAAAGGCTTCCATTGACTTCAGTGGGCTGTGGATCAGGCCCCTGAAATGGGAGGAGGCAATAGTTAACACATTTTGCCTCTGGCCAATTCTTGTTAATGTTGTTTCCAAAAGCAACATCATTTAAGCATAAGACTTCCAAAGACCTCTTTGCTTTGGGGAATTGGTATTGGGAGGAATGTATGCTTAGTTTGATAGTGACATTTCTGTGCAGTTAAAAAGATGGTAATAAATTACTAAGTAATACAAGTGTGCCTCTGTTAACAAAAAAACCCCAAATATCTATGGGCTAGCAGATTGCATCTTGTGATTACTGAATCCTCTGGCTCTGAGATATCACAGAGATGGGGATTATATAAATACTTACATAGACAGTCAGACAGGATCTCTTTAAAGTGTCACCTCCAGGATGCACTATTTTTACCAGAATAGAGTTACCTTCCACTACTTATTCTAATGTAAATCTGGGACATCAATGAAGTAACACAAGTGTAAATTAGCTTTTGAATATATGATCCCAAAAGTCAGCTTCCCATTTCTTCCAGCTCTGGACTATATGTGGTACTCAAATGAATTTATAATGCCCATTGCTGTCAATAGGAGTTCTTGTGCAGATCGAGGACTGAGAATGGCCAAGACTGTTAGAGCATGTGTTATGTCACTTCCAATTTAAACACACATCTTCTGTGTAAAAGTGCTTAGCACTACCTGCCAGGTCATTAGATTAGCCAAAATTGTTCCTCCCCTCCCCTTAAGAGCTATACTCTTCAAAGTATAATAAAAGCTAATCCAAAACATAATAAAACTTAAATGTATATTGTGAAAAATGCTAAGCTTACTTAAGCAAGATAGTTGCATGTAATAATATGCTATAAAACAATCTAAAATGTTTATTGTATGCTCAAGAACTGCAGTTTTATTCCTTTCTAGAAGTTTTTGAATCCACAGAAGTCTTCCTCCTCCCTAACAGACCCCTGAATTTTCAGATTTTCCCCCTATATATAATAACCTTGTTGTTTTATCAGTAATAGATTCTACCACCAATAAATATATCTTCAGAATGTTTTGTTTCCGATGTCAGTAAAAAACTGATCATGTTAATCAATAGAAAGCCTTAATGCAATATGTGTTTAAAAGGCAATCTGACAGCAACAAGTACAAATAGCACAGAGCAAAACCTCCTTCTTGACTGAAATCGCATATCAAAGAAGTTTGGGGGTGGCAAGAATGTTGCTGCAGGATATGGCTCCAAAGTCACAATGTGTATTTTATTGCCATGAATAAACTGTATCCAGGGAACGGAGCTAATGAAAACGTAAGGATAGAAGATATCTTATTTTTGTTGTTTGTTTCTAAAATGTCCACCCCCATATAGGTCACTTGGAAATCATTTGTCTACATCCTGGACTGCACGTAGAGGGGAAAAAAATGCCTGGGATCTGAAAAAAGGAATGCGATAGGGCATGGGAATCACAGCATCACGGTGGTCACCAGAGCATATTTTGGCTTGTCTTAAAACAAGCAAGCACCGTTGGACCTCTGTAATACTAGCAAATTGGTCTAGCTATCAGGCTACCTATCAGAGACTGAATGCTTGAGAAAAAGTGTGTGGGTTTTTAGACTGAGCCTGAGGCGTTGGAGGGCCCTCTGAGCTGCTGCTTGCCTCTTGACTTCCAGTACTATTCAGTGACCTCGGCAACAATCCAGTGTACGGTTACAGTTCATTTCAATAATTAAACAGTTCAGGGATGGCAGGGCTCTCTTGTTGTCAGTAGAAAATCAGTGCTGAAGATTTTTTTCTCCCCTGCATTGAAATCAGGAGTGTTTTTTTGTTTTTAATTATATTAGCTAGTGACCATTAATTAATTTCCCAATCAGAACAAGAAATGTTTGTAAGAGGAATTGGCAACTGGTAAATGCAATTATTATTGCATCCCCTTTTCAAGGAAAGATCCCAGCTCCAGCAAAGTCATATGTCTAAAATTTCAGTCATGTAATTCAGGCTCAAATGGCAGATTTACTTTGCAAAAAAAGAGAACTGCTCTCCCATCTGGAGCTACCGGGACCCATTCGATACTAGCTGGAAAAACCCCACCAGCCTTGTGATGCCAGCAACCCCGCCTCCAAAAAACCAAAACCCTGCTGTCTGTGAGCTGCTCCAAGTAATAGGTTGACATGCTGCTTTAAACTGCTATAAATATTGATGACTAGTACCAGTCGGAGTGTATTTTTGTAAAACTGCCTCCACCCTTCCCCCCAAAAATAGTCAGTGAAAATAGCAAGATTTACATTTTTGCTAAAATAGCAAATGATTCTACTTTTTGTCTGAGATGTTTTGAAAAATGTGCTTCAATTAATACATTTGTTTAGGAGCTTATTATGCCCCTTTCATTACCCATCTGACTCCTTCACAGATGTTCTGATGCTGATTCTGGTGCTGTTGTGCTGGTATAGTAGTCAGGTAGCTGCTGCCAATCCTTACCTCTGCATGTTGCTATCTCTGCTGGTTCATAGAAGCATAAGACCACATTCTGCTCTTAGTTACACCATTGTAAATGCTCAGGACCTCCGCTGATTTCAACTGAGTTGCTCCATACTTATACCAGTGTAACTGAGAACAAAAATTGACCTAAACAATTTAGGGGTGAAATAGCCAATTTAGGTCCTTTAAAGCTCGGTCTTGCCCAGCACTCTCAACAGCAATGCTTATACCCTTGCCAATTCTCAACATTTTTATTTCGACCACCACAGTGTTACATTCCTCATGTGATAAAATTTTCACCTTGTCCACTTCCTACCCGGTGTTGTTTATATAAGAATTTGAAACCAAATTGCTTTCTCAAAACCAGCATATGTCACCCCCTTCACAGTGAGCAGTACTTCATTGTTCAAATAGCGCCATTAATTTCAATGGGGTTTCTAGGACAGTAAAGTGCTACTCGTGAGTAAGGATATCAGTCTAGCCCGTATAGTTTACACTTCAAAGCACAAGAGTGTGATGTACCTCTCATGTATTAAACTGAAATGTTGTGAGGTGGAGAAAAATGGTAAAAAATACCCCCCTAAAAACATATGAAAGAAAGCCTCCCATAATATATGTCATCATCCATAAGGGATCAAGTTCTGATCTCATTTCTACTTCTGTAAATCCAGAGTAGCCACTCTGAAGTCAGTTGAGTTGCTGCAGATTTATACTAGTGTCAGGATGATTGAAATCTTGCCCTTTGACTATATTTCTAATCCAAAAGTTCTCCCTGCTAGTCCTCTTTTTGCGGGGGAAGAGAAGCTTGCAAACTCAAAATGAAATATTGGAGTCTCTCATTCTTTCCAGGTGTATGCATGCCAAATCTCGCAATGATGTTGGCAAGCTCCCAAAGTTGCAAAATAATGAAGAAAATGTTGAGTTTAGGACTCTATGCCCATTTTAGGAACATTCCTTGTAACTGCAATTAAAGCTGCCATTGTCTTGACCTCAGTGAAAACAATGAGTAGATAGATGCAATGCAGAGATTAAAATAATGTAGAAAGTTTGTTGAAGCATCTGTATATACCTATAGCTCTGCTCTTAGAAACTTCTAAATAAGGAAGGTTTGAATAAAAAAAAACTTTCTTGATGTTCAGACCCTGAGCCGAAGCTCTGGATAAGGATTGTTCACGTGGGAGTGCCTGTATGCAAAGGGACACTTGAGCCACAAGGAAACTCTGCACTAGTCTGGTCCTTTGGCACAAATTAAAGCAGCCTGTTAACTGCTCTAACTTACACCAAATATAAAAGGCCCCCAGGGGTCCTTGAGGTAACCAGGCACCATTATAATACAGGGAAACCTCCATCCTTCCCTCTTCTGGTCACAACTCCTGCACCAGCCACAGCCAATGGGAGCAGAATAGGAACCACTACCTCAGCTCTACATCACCAAATTATTATTATTTATTATTTGTATTTCCATAGAGCCTAAGAGGACTAGTTATGGACCAGGACCCAACGGTGCTAGGCACTGTACAAATACTGAACAAAATGATGGTCCAAGACCCACAGGGTTTGCAATCTAAGTAAAGATCCCCTTACTCTGAGATTATCAGCCGCAGGAAAATAAGGTGGTGTTAGGACAACTTCACACCAGTGTAGCAGTGCAGAAAGAGCTGCCCTAATGCAGGGGAGACATTGGTCCACAGTCTTCTCCGAGAACTGTGGCTGGAGGGATAGTATAATCATGTACGGAGGCAGAAGAGTATTGGGAGGTCACCTAAAAGTATGTTTATTCTAGAAATGATATAATGGCACAGCTGCAGTGCTATGGTGCTGTAATGTAGATTTATACAACAGCCACTGAAGGAGTTCTTCCGTCGCTGTAGTAGTTCCACCTTTGCAAGAGGCAGTAGCTAGGTCAACAGAAGAATTCTTCCATCAACCTATCACTGTCTACACTGAGAGTTAGGTCAGTTTAACTAACTATCTGAGGGTGTGAATTTTCACGCACCCCAGCAACATAGCTAAATTAACCTAACTTTCTAGAGTAACCCAACCCTAAGTCTAGGTGCCACTTATTATTATCATTAGTAATGAATACTATTATTTTAAAAAGAGGCATCTGTTTATAAAACCACTTTTGTTGTGGGATTTTTTGCCTGCTTTACTGTGTTTTTGCAAAAATTACAGAAGACAGATAAAATTATGCTGCCTCTGAAACTGATGAAAATAAAACTCTGTTTATTCCCAAAGTTTCTGAAAAGGAAATCACTGAAAATTGTGGTCCCTTATACTGCTCTTTCTCCAGCAAGATAAAACCAAACTGCCTGAGTTATTAATCTCAAGGATTCCACAAAATAAGAGATGCATCCAGACTCTGAAAACAAGGTGTCATAGCTATTCTAAGGTAACAGCCCTGACATCCTGCACCTCACTCTGGGTGGAACCAAGCAGCTCAACCACTCTCAGACTAGATCTCTGGGCTCACTCACCTGATTCCCAACTGTATTAATGACATGGGTCCAACTTGGTTTTGGTTCCTCTAATAGTTTCCCTTTGGGACACCATGACTGTATAAGTTTGCACTGGCACAGAAAGTGTCTTCAGAACAATTCTTTATTCATTCCTCACAGGTACAAGGTACAGAGAGCAAAACCAATAAAAGGCTTGCAAGCATAGTGCTTCCTTACACCTCAGCCTTTCCTTGACAGCTTTGGTAAGTTCCCCTCTGCCCAGCTAACTCAATTTCTGGCAGAGAGAAACAGCTAGTCCTGCTGCAGCAGCTCCATGTCTCGGTCAATCAGTCAGCTTTCACTGACATACTTCGGTTAGCCTCCAGCCACTCAACCCCTCCTTCCTTTTCTAACATCTCTTGGGGTCCCCTTTGAACTAATCTTGACTCAGCCTTGGGAAGGGTAAGCCATTCAAGCCTGGATGCAGCTAGATGGGGGTATTCACCAGTCGGCAGCTCCACCCATTGTTATCTTTGTCATTGTTTTGTTTCCTGTGGATTTCCCGCTTTACAGCCCCCTTTGATTTAATTCCTGCCATTCAAGCTGGTTAATATCAAACACATAACTTGAGGGGTATGTGATGTTTATCAAAAACACTAAACATAACTCCTTCATTTACCACACAAAGTAGAAACTCTAGTGTACAACACTGAGGCTTTCTGACCATGGGAATAAATGCAGCTGCCTTATAAAGGCCTCCAGCAGATTGATTCCTTACTCTGATTCCTTGCAACACACAGAGAAAAGGAAGAGGTTTGCTCTTATGCCCTCATAGGTGACAGAATAAATAGCAAAAATTTTAAAAGCCCTCTAAAAAGTTGATAATATATCAGCAGACAACACATATTCTGTCCATGCTGTTTTCTTATAACAGATCAATCTGTGTTCCAGTGCTGTCCATGGGACTGAGAATATCTCTTTGACTATCTGTTACATGAAATCCATTGCGTAGAAGTTCAGCCGCTTTATAAAATGCAATGGACGTTGGGACCTATTCTCACTAGCTTCCAGAGGGAATAGGGTCACACCCAGGAAGTTCTAATTATTCACCTTAAATTGATAGAGAACAGGGCTGAGAAATCTGAAACTGTAGTTGGTGATTACTACTTTTGGAGCCACAAATGAAAATCCTAGTGGCATGGTTACAGTTAATGAAACGTGATCTGAAATATTAAAATGGAGCATATTTACCATGAGGACAGTTCTGTTTTGTTATAGAGTTAAGAAAATTAGGATATGCGGTTACAGTGTTTTTAACACATGACAATCGTATTTAAGTATGTGGAGATTTTCAAACCGAGTGACTCATGACAGCAACAATTTAATTTCTGTTTAGCTAAGCACCTCCGCAGATATGCACTGAAATGCTGGGGAAGATGTGGGATGCTACTCATTAATCAGAAATTTTAACTTTTCAGTTTTTCAGATTCATTGATGTTTTCCAGATTTTCAACTCTCTAGGCTGCTCCAACAAGCAGCATTCTTCCCACTCCCTCGCCCCTGCTCACCCCACCGAGTGCTAGTAGGAAACAAATGTGCTCAGTAAGGGTAAAGGAGCCAGATTTGATGGAACAATTACCTTCCAAAATGTGAATCCAAACCAAGGTTCATAAACATTTAGGTAACTCCCCGTTATTTTTCATTTTAACAAAATGCTGTCCTTTTGGCTTCTGGCGAGAATCAGAACCAGAATGCCTGGTTCCGACTCTAATCCTGAAGTATCTGTCCAGACAAAATATTTACTGATGTCAAGGGGGCCTTTGCCTGAATTAAGACAGAATGAAATAAGGAGCTTTGTTGTCCCTTCTGTTAAGGTAACCACTTGAGTCTGTGACCCTGTGACAGGGATATCAACCTTTGGAAATCTTGACCCATATCTGGCCAGATGTCAACAATAAAAAGAACAGTCTCATCCCAATAGTCCTGGGTGCCACACGTTCATTAACTTTCTACTTCTATAGGCAGAAGGGGTGAGAATTGGCAGAGCTAACAGGTGTAGCATGGTAAAAGACTGAATGCTACTTTCACAGTAATGCTCCAGCTTGCATCCATTCATCCTTTGCACCGATCCAGCGGATGGTCTTTTATGGGGACTTGGAAGAGATCTGACCCTAAGCTGTGGAATGAAGTGGCCCAGGGCATTTTATCTGCTCCCTTTCCAAAATCCAAGTGAGTTAACGCTGATACTCAGTCAACTAATTTAATAACTTTTGACCTCTGTGCTTTGGAGTCTCTCCTGATGTTCTGGGGGCATTGGGAAGCCACTTACAGTACTACTTCTATAAAAACTGTGGTTGCAAGCTAGAGGCAAGAGTGGAGGCACATAATCTCTATGAATCCCCTGGCTCAAAGGCCAAAGGAAGGTAAAAGATTTGAAAGCGAGAAAAGATATTGAGTAAATATTCTTCTGAGATAATTCCATTCACCTCAGTGGAGTTACATGAGCAGAGAATTTGGACTATTTTTTCATAATGGCATTGAATATTTGCTAATGAAACCATCTTCCAGATGCTTATTGCTATGGTTTTCCTACCCCTAGGGGATCAGTTATGGTTCCTGAGAGCCTGAACTTTGTTTGAGTATGGCAGGAATATTTTCCAACTAAGAGGAAAGATTAGTTAAATTGATTCTCAAAAAGTTAGTCTAAAAGTCACATGTTCAATTGGGGAAAATGGGCATAGCCATGCTAATTTATGCCAGTTGAGGATCTGACTTGTTCTGTCTCATTTGGTAGCATTTTATGCTCACTTTGCACAGATTTAAATGACTAGATGAAGTGAAAGGCAGTGGAGAATCAGCTCCAAAGGGCCTGATGCTGATCTCTTCCCAGTTTTACTTCAGTGTGACTATCAAATTCATTGGGGTCACTCTTGATTTACACTTGTGTAAATGAGATCAGCATCAGGTCCATAAAATTGATTGCAAATAGAGAAGCCAATAATAGTAACAGCTGATACTCCTCATTCTGCAGAAACACTAACTAGACAGGGGCAGTCTGCCTTTGATAAAGTTAAGATGCCTTTTTATTAATTGAGAGCTGGCTTTGAGCAGCATTAGAGAACATTGCTATTCAGTACCTGATGCCTGGACTTAATTACTGTCCCATACCACCAAGTGTTTACTCTCACCTCACCTTCTCAGCTGCCTAACGGGAATCCCAAAACCTTCCCTGACTGAGTTTTTGTTTTATGCTTGTAATTTAATATTCAGATGCTAAGCCAGAAAGTGGAGGCATTGTTAGTGACAACTAGAGTATTAATTTCTTCCCATGGTTGCCAATGGGGAATCCTAGCAGGCCGTGCACTTGATTACACTTGTGGGTATACTGGACGAACAGCAGTAACATATACAGTACTGTACATGCCTTTTGCTTTGCCTTTTGTAGGAGGTAGGCCATCTCCACCAGATGATTTAATCCTTAGAGGGTTTAATGTGAATTTCAAGTCCTCATGTTTTCCTTCTTCTATTTCTGATCTTCCTGTCTTTCACTCATGTTTATCATATTAAAAATATTTCTTCTTCAGCAAAGAAAGTCAGTGTCTTCCCAGATTAGTTAAAACTCCCTGAGAATATTGGTCTGCAGGAGAGGGAAAATGCTGAAAGGAACCCTTGATGGATTGTTGCCTGAATTCTCCCTTCAAGAATGGAGGTGGCAGAGCAGGTAGCATGGGTGCTAGGGAAATCTTCAACATCTAGGCCATTTGTGTAGAAGCTCTCTGTCTCTCTGTTAGCTCTGAGGACTTCTGCTGTCTTTATGGCTCTAGCTAAATGACAGCACAACTTCGTACCCTTTCCCATTGGGATCTCTGGAACTGCTAAAGGGACAGGGATCTCATTCAGCTGAACTCTTTTCTCCTATGAGTAGTCTTCTGTGGATCCAGATTTCTCACTCTCCCTTCACCAGGGCTAAAGAGGCTATTGCAGCTCTGGGCTTAGTACTTTGGCAGAATGCTGAAGAGGACAAGTCTCTCACTACAAATAGACTTCCTATCACTAAGAGGCCTTAGAACAATTACTGCAGAATTAGACCCATTACATTCCCATTGCCTTTTCTGATGGGTGTTCTGGGAATATAGATGATGTGCGAGTCCTACTGGTCCCGCCCAGTTCATACCATCCTGAACCTGACCTGGTCCCTCCCCAAAGGCAGATTATAGATTGCACAGAGAGTTATCTTCAGAGTCTGGAAAAATGGGGGCCAGATCTAAGGTACAAACTGATTTTTTCTCTATAAAGAGTACCTCTATGTGCTGGAAAATATTGGGGGAATGATCAATCAGAGCCCAAAATGTGTTTTCCTGCTTTTTGTGATTTGTTTATAATTTTACAATGGAAACATATTTGTCATGGAGCAGTATAGAATTTGGTAAAGAATTTAGGTACTGAACAATCCCCAGTCCATATTCTTGAAAGTTAATATAGCTCAAGTTGTCCACTGGAGTCTGATACCTGTGAAAAGTCTTATATGTGTATTTAGACCCCTGGATCTAGTTATTTACTGATAAGTCTCAGAAATGTCTGCTTTGTATGATTTTAGAAAGACAAAGAAAATCTTGGACAAAATTCTATGTTCTATATTATACAGGAGGACAGATTAGATAATCTATTGCTTCTTGCCCTAAAAGCTCTGGAGGGTATCGGACACTAGGTTTCTGTTGAGAGACCAAAAACAGAAGTGTGTGTGGGAAGATAACTGTGAAAATTACAACACTTCAGTTGTTGCAGATAATTTAAGTAAAAATGCATTATAAAGTTTAGTAGACTTAATGACTTTCATAAACATGAATTTACCTGGATCAAAGCATTAGGCATGGGCATTCATTACGAGCTGCAAACTCATAAAAGATAGCAGGCATGTGGCACTACTAATTATCTTGCTATACAAAGTTAAATTCATAGTAATAACATCTGTGCCAAGTTTAGAGTCCAACAATTCGAGTAAGGTCAATATAGTGATGCAGATGCAAAGATTCTTGATATTCTCTAAATCTTAAATGACAAATGAAGAAGGTGTAAAAGAAACAACCACCTGTATTCTTGATTCAGATGGAAGATGAGCAACTTGAGGAGCGAATGTGGGTGCTCAGAAAAGCTGTGCTATGAAGAGAAGCATCATAGTCTAATGGATAGAGTCCTGGGCTGAGAGTGAGGAGAAATGGGTTCTATTCTTGACTCTATCATGAAATTGCTGTGTGACCTTGGCAAGTAGTTTCATCTCTCGCTGAGGTTTTCAAGTTTTACTCCTCACATCTTTACAATCTAGATGGGTAAAACTCATCAGGGCAGGATTTATCTCTGACTATACATTTGTACAGTACCCAGAACAATAGCATCATGATCTCAGCTGGTATTTCTAGGTGTTACTATAATGCACATAATTAATATGTATGCAGTGCACTTTGGAAGAGAATGTAAAAAAATAAAGTGGAAGACCAGCAGCAGAAGTACTTCACTCAAACCAACTGCTTAAAAAAGTCATATAGAATCACAAAAGATTACTGTTGGAAGAGACCTCAGGAGATCATCTAGTCCAATCCCCTGCTTAAAGCAGGACCAACCCCAACTAAATCATCCCAGCCAGGGCTTTGTCAAGCTGGCCTTAAAAACCTTTAAGGATGGAGATTCCACCACCTTCCTAGGTAACCCATTCCAGTGCTTCACCACCCTCTTAGTGAAATTGTTTTTTTTAATATCCAACCTAGACCTCTTCCACTGCAACTTGAGACTATTGCTTCTTGTTCTTTCATCTGCCACCACTGAGAACAGCTGAGCTCCATCCTCTTTGGAACCCCCTTTCAGTTAGTTGAAGGCTGCTGTCAAATCCCCCCTCACTCTTTTCTTCTTCAGACTAAATGACCCCAGTTCCCTCAGCCTCTCCTCATAAGAACTCATGTACCCCAGCCCCCTAATTGTTTTCATTGCCCCCTGCTGGACTATCTCCAATTTGTCCATATCCTTTATGTAGCGGGGGCCCAAAACTTCACGCAATACTCTAGATGTGGCCTCATCAATGCCAAATAGAGGGGAATAACCACTTCCCTCAATCTGCTGGCAAGGCTTCTACCAGTGCAGCCGAATATGCCATTAGCCTTCTTGACAACAAGGGCACACTGTCGACTCATATCCAGCTTCTCGTCCACTGTAATCCCCGGGTTCTTTTCTGCAGAACTGCTGCTTAGCCAGTTGGTCCCTAGCCTGTAGCAGTGCATGAGATTCTTCTGTCGCAAGTGCAGGACTCTGCACTTATGACTGTTGAAGCTCATCAGATTTCTTTTTGCCCAATCCTCCAATTTGTCTAGGTCACTCTGAACCCTATCCCTACCCTCCAGTGTATCTGCCTCTCCCCACAGCTTAGTGTCATCTGCAAACTTGCTGAGGATGCAGTCCCTCCCATCATCCAGATCATTAATGAAGATGTTGAACAAAACCAGCCCCAGGACTGACCCCTGGGGCACTCCGCTTGATACCAACTGCCAATTAGACATCGAGTCATTGATCACTGCCCATTGAGCCCAATGATCTAGCCAGCTTTCTATCCATATAGTGCATTCATCCAGTCCATATTTTTTTAACTTGCTGGCAACAAAACTGTGGGAGACGGTATCAATAACTTTGCTAAAGTCAAGATATATCATGTCCACTGCTTTCCCCATATCCAGAGCTAGTTATCTCATCATAGAAGGCAATCAGGTTAGTCGGGCATGACTTGCCCTTGATGAATCCATGTTGACTGTTCCTTCCTCTCTCCCAAGTACTTCAAAATGGATTAGTTGAGAACTTGCCCCATGATTTTTCCAGGGACTGAGGTGAGTCTGTAGTTCGGCAGATTCTTCTTCTTCCCCTTTTTAAAGGTGAGCACTATATTTGCCTTTTTCCAACCATCCGGGCCCTCCCCCGACTGCCACAATTTTTCAAAGATAATGGCCAATGGTTCTGCAATCATATCAACCAATTCCCTCAGCACTCTCAGATGCATTAGATCTGGACCCATAGACCTGTGCATGTTCAGATTTTCTAAATAGTCCTTAACCTGTTCTTTCACCACTGAGGTCTGCTCACCTCCTCCCATGACTGTGCTGCCCAGTGCAGCAATGTGGGAGCTCAGCTTGTCTGTGAGGACTGAGGCAAAAAAAGCATTGAATACTTTATCTTTTCTACATCATCTGTCACTAGGTTGCCTCCCCCATTCAATAAAGGTCCCACAATTTCCCTGATCATCTTGTTGCTAACATACCTCTAGAAACCTTTCTTGTTACCCTTCACATCCTTTGCTAACTGCAACTCCAATTGTGCTTTTGCCTTCCTGATTACACCCCTGCATGCTCAAGCAATATCTTTATACTCCTACCTAGTCATCTGTCCAAGTTTCTACTTCTTGTAAGCTTCCTTTTTGTGTTTATAGCCACCAAAATTTCTCAGTTATGCCAAGCTGGCACTGCCATATTTGCTATTCTTTTGGCACATCAGGATGGTTGGTACTCGTCCCTTAATAAGACCTTCTTTAAAAATACAGCACAGTTCTCCTGGACTCCTTCTCCCCTCAATAGCCTCCCAGGAGTCCTGGCCATCAGTTTCCCTGAGGAGTCAAGTCTGCTCTCTGAAGTCCTGCGGTCCCATTTTTTGCTGCTCGCTTTCTCTCGTGTCAAGGATCCTGAACCGACATCTCAACTCGAGTCACTGCTTCCCAGGTTGCACCAGCTTTCTACTCCCCTGCCAGATCTTCTTCCTGTTGTGAGCAGGAGTTCAAGAGGACGTAGGAACCTGTCATAAGCATAAATTCCTAATTCTGAACCTTAAGTTCCAAAAGTGGGTTGCCGTGCTATGAAACCGTCAAGTCTTAATGAGCAGGCTGGACTGATATGCTTGGCTGCTACCAGCCAAAAATTCCAGTGTTGGCCATACTCTGGTCTCTCCAAAATACTTCCCTGGGGGACCTCTCAAGACCAGAGCCCTGAGTCTGAACCACAAATGGAATATATCCCCTCCCCGTTGTCTTCTCTTTACTGTCTTCCCAGCTTCCTCTCGTGGTTATCCTGGAGATTACTGTTACTTAAACTCCTTGAATAAAAATCGAGAGGGCAGATTACTTTCCCCCCTTTCTTTTTCCCCTCTCCCAGTCTTCCCTGAGAGAGCTCCTGTAATAGCTTGGCAAGGGATTTCTATCCCCTAGAGCTTTCTACTAGAGAAAATCCAATCAGGTTTAAAAGGAAATAGCTTTATATAAAATAGAAGAAAAGACATAAAATGCTTCTCTGTATCAAGATTAACATTATAATGGGTCAATTGTCTTAAAGAAATATTGAATAAACAGCCTTAATTCAAAAGAAAATACAATAACATTCCAGCAACTACACACATTGTATAATACATAAAGAAAATAAAAAAAAAAACCAATAAAAGCCTATTGTTTTTCTACCTTTGTACTCACAACTTGGAAAGTGAAGATTAGAAGCTTGAAGATAGAAAGATCCCTCTCATAGCCGAGAGACAGACCGGAGACACAGACAAAGGGACACCCAAACATTCCCTCCGTGAGCTTTTAAAAATCTTGTTTCCTGATTGGTCCTCTGGTCAGGTGTTTGGTTCCCTTTGTTAATCCTTTACAGGTGAAAGAAACATTAACCCGTAGCTATCTGTTTATGACAGGGCCCCTAGCTGATTCCTCCAGCACTTGCACCAGATAGTGCCCCCAACACTCTCCATAAACTTCCTGGATTGTCTATGCACTGCTGTATTGCTCTCCCAGAAGATGTCAGAGTGATTGAAGTCCCCCATGAGAACTAGGGCCTGTGATCTGGAAACTTCTGTTGGTTGTTCAAAGAAAGCCTTGTCTACCTCATCCTCCTGGTCTGGTGGTCTATAGCAGATGCCCACCACGACATCACCCTTGTTGCTCTTGCCTATAAACTTAACCCAAAGACTTTCAACAGGCTTTTCTCATTTCATACATGCACCCAGGGACACTAGAGTATCTTTCCAGTGACTTCAGTGGGCTTTGGATCAAGTGCGTAACTCCTTATTCAGTTGTTTTCCTCTTTATTGCTCACCTTCCCCACCCCTGAACATTATTCTGTAAACTCTTTCAGGCAAAGACCTTGCCTTCACATCTGTCTGTAAAGCTTCTAGTTGAGGCTATACTACTGTCATGCTCAGTCCAACCATCATTTCTTGCTTCAGGAATACCGTACCCAACAGTCTCTCAGGCATATGTACAAATTTCTCTAGGACTTGCATCTCAGGATCAAGTATTTTTAAAGTGAGATGTCACTTTTCTACTTGTTCTAAATTGTGTGTGATCTTTTATTAATACAAATGGTTTTAAATGCTGCCTTCTGCACAGATAAAAAAAGAGCAGCTGTGAGTGATGCCATCAGTTATAACCATCCATGGCAGGTAAATATTCGGTGTAAAAGGCAGTTTTGAGTGAACTTGTGCTGATTTATGGCTTTGTGTTGAAACCACGGGAAGCTCATGGTTCTGACATGAATGGTGATGAAATTCAACAGTTTGACAGGTGGATTTGCACCAAACTGCAAATGAATCTAAGAGCTTGCAAGCCCATATTACTTGAAAATGAAGGAAGTATTCTCATGTAGTCCTGTTAGTTTAAACCTCTGAGTTGTGCACAGTCCTACTGAGAAGCAGCCCTACAGTCACTATCTACGATTGCAGGCTTCCATTTGGAACCTTTATTTAGTGTTTTGGTAAGTAAGACCTCTTTGAAAGCAAGAGAGCCACTCCTCTTCCAGAAATGAGACATCTAGGTAGAGGGAGAAGTAGTTGCTATTGCTTTCCTACATTCTTGTGTTTTCCTGCCTTTTAAATGTTCCATGTGAATCTTTGGGGTTACTGCTCACACCTTTCACTATGATGCACATCTTTCAAGATTGCTGATGGAAAAAGTTTGTGAAACTGCACCACAGGATATAAAAGAGAGAACATTTTTCCGCTCATTTGTGAAATTTGAGACAAGGCAACTTGTGCTTGTTTTTACTCATGCAGTTAGGAAAACATGTGAATGAAGTGTGAACCATAAATTATTCTGAAAACAGACAAGAACAGCAATATTAAAAGAAAAGGGGCATTAGGGGACATTCAAATCCAGGACACAACTGAGAGACAGCACAGACAGCTGGGAGTAACAACAACAAATGAACATGGAAAGGGTGTTATTTCAAAGGGAATAATCAATGAAAAATAGACCTAAACCATTTTTTCAGTTCTGCAAAGCTAATTTGAAGTAAGACTTGCAAGTTAAAGTATCACACCATTATTTTAAGCATGTTACAGAGCTATTTCTCAGTGGCCAAATTCTGCCCTCATATGTGTGTACCATGCATCATGTTTGCTGACATTACTGAATGTGCAGCCAATGGCAGAATCTAGCTCTAAAACATTATATGCAGTAGCAGGAATAAGACTTTAGAGATGACCCTCTAAGGCAGGAAAAGCTAAGCAAGCCAAACTTATTCTACTGGCCAAAAATAAAACCTTTGTGTGAACAATGGAAGCACAGTACTGAATGTCTTTAAACCAATGTATTTATCAACATCATTATTCCTGATGTTATCCTGTGGGGAAAGTATTTAAATTCTAAGGAAACACTAAATTGATGAGCCAGTGCAATGGTCCTTTAAATAGAAATGAGAATTTAGATTCACATAGAATTAAATCCAGCTCAGGTAAAAATACAGAATAACATTGATATGTAACCCACTTACATATCAGTGACTACGTCCAGGCATGGTATCTAGCACTTGGGAGGTTGAGGTGCAATCTTTCAGATGAGATGTAAAATGAAGGCCCTTACAACTTATGACTAACAGAAATCCCAAGATATTTTTCATCAGAGTAGAGTTGTTTAATCGTATTCTAACTTGAAATCGTAGTGTTCATCTTCACTACCTGCGCTAAATTGGGTAGTTTTTCCAAGAGCTGTTAATCAGTTCTTGTGTACTGCCCCAAAGGGGATGAATTTCATCAGCAAGTAAAGTTCTGCTTATATTTTTTGCCCATTCCATGAGTGGTTGTGAGGCTTACTTAGTTAGTGTTTGGAAAGTGCTTTTAAGGATCTCAAATAAAATGTGTCATAGTAAGTGCAATGTATTAATGAACTGATCCTTTAATATGGTTCTCTGCTATTTCTTTCTCCATTGCTAATAAAAAATATTTCTGCCAATGAAATTAGGTATCTCTTTAAAGCCTCTCTATCTTTTACTCAAGAGGTTTTTTTTAATTGATATTTTTAAGGCAGTGAAACTAAATACCACATATAAGCCAAATCTTAGCCCTGTGGTTATGCATGGTATAGAAATTCTTAGAGTTAGCTTTCTGATGAAGTCTAGCAACTGGAAATGGGAATCTTCCCTCCTGTGTCATTCCCTCCTCCGCCCCCAAGGACTTTGATTGCAGCAGTTCCATGGGGGCCAGTCTTCTTCCCTTGCCCAGGGAGCAGGACTTATGGCTCTGCCTAGCACCTTAGGGATGTTGTTGAGGAAATTCTGTGTGGGTGGGTGTGCATATACATAGCCACCTTGACTCTGCACAGGGGAAGCTGGGTTATAATGACTATTGGTCATGATGGAGGAAGATAAAGGCTCTGTGCATCTCAAATAGCAGTATTATCTGTAGTGCTCTGACAGTTCCCAGTCACATCAGGGCTTTAAAATCAAAGCAGCAATACCAGCATTCCCCAAACCTACCTATTGTTTCTTCCCATGTGTCAACTTTCACAATTCATTTGTGGCTGCAACACTTTATGGGATATGGCAAGTTATGGAATGATTTGGTGTCTGGGATCCAAAAGTTTAAGAACAAACCTTACATTTATTTTATTTTATTTTACTTTAAAATAGAAACCTGTTATATGTTGGTAAGAAATACACAAGCACTTTCCTGAGGCTGCCACCAGCTCCTAACACATGCCTTTATTTCTAAGGACCCTATCCTGGTTCTCCTTTCTTTCCCTTTGGAATTCTGCAAGATTATTGAAGGCCCAGGACTGCAGCAGCTTTGGCAGACCATGTGTGGGAGTTTGAGGTCAAGGATCCAGGGAGAGTTACTGATACTAGAGAAGAGCTCTACCTCTCCACTATTTCCTGCTGTTGAGCAGTTCCATGGATCCCAACATGGAGAGAGAAAATAGCCTGATAGCCTCTAGTCAGCATTACTGAGCACACAAGAGAGTCTCTTACAGAAGTTTGGTGGTTGTGACATGGAGTGTTGAGAGTGAAAATGAGACAAGGCAGGGTTGTGAATCATCAGAACTATGACAGACAAAAAGGACCCCTGGGAGTGCTTTCTCTGTTTTATTGGATTTTTTTTTCTGTTATTTCTGACAAGTAAATAAAATGTTCCAAATTTTGTATATTTAACAGACCATATAGTAAAAACTCAGTGTCCTGTTCAGAAGAAGAATTCCTGGTTTCTATGCTATTCAAGAACAAATAAACACTGAAACACACCTATATTGCCTTGAGCAGCATGGAAAACAGGCCTATTTTTCATTGCCGAATCCAACTCACAAGTTCTTTTGTTGCATGGTGAGTGAAAACTTGCTGTAATTAGAGATTTATTCAAATATGAATCCTTGATCCAATAGAGTGTAATAACTCATAATTACTCCCTCTGGAAAAAAGGGTAAACAATGAGGTGGCAAAATTTGCAGATGATATAAAACTACTCAAGATAGTTGAGTCCCAGGCAGACTGTGAAGAGCTACAAAAGGATCTCTCAGAATTGTGTGACTAGGCAACAAAATGTCAGATGAAGTTCAATGTTGATAAATGCAAAGTAATACACATTGGAAAACATAATACCAACTATACGTATAAAATGATGCGGTCTAAATTAGCTGTTACCACTCAAGAAAGAGATCTGGGAGACATTGTGGATAATTCGCTGAAAACATCCACTCAATGTTCAGCACAATGAAAAAAGCAAACAGAATATTGGAAATCATTAAGAAAGGGATCGATTATAAGACAGAAAATATCATATTGCCTCCATGGTACGTCCACATTTTGAATACTGCATGCAGATGTGGTCGCCCCATCTCAAAAAAGATATATTGTACTTGGAAAAGGTTCAGAAAAGGGCAACAAAAATTATTAAGGGTATGGACTGGCCGCTGTATGAGGAGAGATGAATAAGACTGGGACTTTTTAGCTTGGAAAAGAGATGACTAAGGGGGGTATATGATAGAGGTCTATAAAATCATGACTGGTGGGGAGAAAGTAAATAAGGAAGTGTTATTTACTCCTTCTCATAACACAAGAACTAGGGGCCACCAAATAAAATTAATAGGTAGCAGGTTTAAAACAAACAAAATGAAGTATTTTTTCACACAACGCAGAGTCAACCTGTGGAACTCCTTGCCAGAGGATGTTGTGAAGGCCAAGACTATAATAGGGTTAAAAAAAGAATTAGATACGTTCATGGAGGATAGGTCTACCAATGACTATTAGTCAGGGTGAGCAGGGATGGTGTCCCTAGCCTCTGTTTGCCAGAAGCTGGGAATGGGCGACAGGGGATGGATCACTTGATGATTATCTGTTCTGTTCATTCCCTCGGGGACACCTGGCCTTGGCCACAGTCAGAAGACAGGATACTGGGCTATATGGACCTTTGGTCTGACCCAGTATGGCCGTTCTTATATTCTTATGTTCTTTTATTTCACAAGACCTATTTAATTGTTTCATCATTGGCCCAAATGATTCCTATTGTGGCTATTAAGTGAGTGCAGGGTCATGTATAATCCACTTGTAAATCATTTATGACACTTTTGACCTCAAAACTATTATGCAGTCTGCAGCCTCTAAAATAAAATATATTGTGTTATTGTAATTAAAAAATAAACTACTGAAAACAATTATTAACTGACATAGTGGAAGAATAACTAGCAAGTTGCTATTTTTATAACTAAAGTTGGTTTTGAATGCTCTGTAAACAAAATTCTCACATCTTTAAAAGCAACAGTTATTTATTTACAATCTTATAAATATGGTTATATAATCTTATACCTTAGAATGATAGATCCATTTTAATATATTTACATTTGTTCCTGAGCTTAGTTCAGGCATGGCAGTAGTCAGCAGAGAAGGCCATTTTACAGAGGCATATAAACTGCAGAAAATAGGAATTTAGATTAGAAATGCAAAGAAACCCTAGAACTATGTACTACCAAAACAATGCAGCTATAATTAAGGAATTACCCATTCCTGCCTCTAGTCTTTGAATTAAGCCTTCACTTATTTTAATTTGCTAGAATATAGAAAGCATATTACTGTATACAGGATCTTGTTTCCCTAGAACAGGAATAGTCCTACAATGCATTCCCAGTAAAACAGTGTTACAGTTCTACAGTACATTGAAGAAAAAAAGAAAAGTACCATTGAAAGTGTTATCCAATGGGCAGATGTTAACTTAAAGTGCACATTGTTTGGAAAAGGAGTTAATTAACAACTTATTAATTGGATAGAAAGTCTGAAACTGTTGTACTTCTAGCAAATACATAATTTTCTTCAAGTATTATTAAAGCGTTTTTGTTGTACCTATTAAAGATTCTTGTCTCTTAGTTAATTTCATTATGCTAATAAGCTATCATCGTTACAGAACCTAAGCTTTGATCCATGTTAATTGTCGTGATCTTCAAAGACAAAGTCACCACTTACTTTAAATGAATTTTACATCTTTTTAAAGAATCACATGGAAATTAGGGGAAGTAATTAATTTTTTATTATGTGTCTCAATATTTTTAAGGGAGGAAGTCAATGGTATTGGCTAGAATTCATTTTAACATTTAACTAGGAAAAACAGCATGAGGCAAAAAAACGTTCAGATGCAAAAGATTAAAGAAAATTTGAAACTGGGACCTAATTTGTCTTGATAAACTTTGGTGTTTAATATGCTTCTTTTGTTCTCAGTGTGAAACTGCAGGGTTTTGATTTGTAAAAACTTTTGGAAGAATTAATTCTTTCTAATATTTATTCCTTTCTTTGCCTTTCCTTTACAGTAAGACAGAGAAGCTGACCTTCAAACCATAACACTTTTAACTATCTATGAACATACAAGGTTAAATCTATTAGTGGTCTGAGTTTAGCTATTATACACTTACAAAGAGAGTATTTTCCACAGCAAATTTAGCTTTTAGTACATGGTAACAAGCTTATATCAACCTTAAGAGTTCTAAACAAATAGCAGCATATGTTGTATTAAAAATGTTTCATCCTTCTACCCCTTGAGTGTTGGCTATATTAACCCTTTGATATAACTCAAAACCCTTTCTGTATCAACTGAAAATATTGCTTTTTGGAATTTAGGGGACATTGTAACAATCCGTTGCAAACTCTGATCTGTACTGAAATTCTTCATAGTCTTCTTCAGATCTTTGTTGTCAAATACAACAGAACATTCTTTAAAAGAGGGAAAAAAATACGCCATTCACCTGTTGCATTTACCTCCAAAATGCAGAACTCCAAAAGGCTGTTTTCATTGCAGATTAGAGCTGGTTGGCTGTCCTATAATAGAAACACAAGTATCTTGTTTATATTACTGTTGCAGGGGAGAAGAATGCCTTAAAAAAGAAGAAAAAGACAGCACACAGAGGAATTTAAGGATAGTAGTAGTAACTGAAATAAAAAGCCAGATTACCTACTTCATTCTTCCTGTTTAGCAGCATGTAAGTACAGTAAACCCAAGTAAACATCAGGTTTAAACTGAGCCTATACAAGTAGGATTTCTGCAACTCAGTAGACAGGTGGTGAGCTCATTGCAAGGATTTCTCAGTATTAATGCTGTACTCATTTAGACGAACACCAGGCTTGAGTGACCCTCATCTGGATTTAACCCATGACCTGTCAATCCAGAGACATACTTTGCAAACCACTGCACCATCATCTTTTTTAAAAAAATTGATTACTTTAATCATTAAGCAGCTTTAATAACTGTAGCCTATATATGCAATATACAGTGCTCTGTGTTTTATAATCTAGATTTCTGTACATATAATCCAAAGGGTCTAAATGAGTTCATTTGAAGTTCTGAGTTCTTTGATTCTACATATAGTGACTGGACATAGGACTGCACTGCTTATCTGTTTAGCTTCCCAAATATTTTAAGTTCATTTTTTTTAAAATACATAAGCATTATGTGATCTTTCCCACAGAGAAGTCTAGCAGTACTATACACATACAGTTTGAAAACAAAAT
Organism: Chelonoidis abingdonii; assembly: GCF_003597395.2. NCBI lineage: Eukaryota > Metazoa > Chordata > Testudines > Testudinidae > Chelonoidis > Chelonoidis abingdonii. The sequence continues at coordinate 56,731,130 of NC_133778.1, read as the reverse complement.
CTCACTTATGGCATTCTACCATCATCCAGGTGATCATATGGATTTGAGACAGTTATGAAAAGCCATTCCTTTCAAACGGAAACTGTGCACATATTCAAAGTTGGAATTTATAGCATGCAAGACTTTAACTGAAAGTTAGGCTCCTATATCTATATTTAGGCACCACAATAAAATAAAACAGAAATGGCCTGATTCTCTCAATCACTCAGAAATTGGGTGAAAGAAAGTTTCCTGTTCTGTTAGGGCTGAAATTCACTACTATGCAGATGGCTTGCAAAGCTCTGTTCATCACAGTGGCCTTCAAAATAGGGTTTAAGTGAGACTTAAATGGTCCTCTGGAGGCTTATGGTCCTCTGGACAGCAATGAATGCTATCCTTCAGTGCCTAATTTTGGCATCCAAGTCTGAGAATTTTGGTCCTAAAGATTTTCAAAGAATTAGTCCCCACATGCTGGCCTAACAATTTAGTAACTGCCCTTTGTGAGATCTCCCTGAGCAACAAAATAATGGCCCAGGAGACAAGAACTTCTGTCTAGATTTTCTTGTTTTACACAAAAGCTGCTCCCCAAACAGAGGTTTCACTGGGACCAATTGTGGGAATGTTATCTGACAACTATTAAAGTGCTAGCAAATGCTGGGAGGCAACAGTTTCCAGAAAAAAATTAATTAAAGCCTGGTTTTACCAGATTTCTTCTTGCAAGAGCATTACCAGAATAATAAAACAAAGTTATTTGTCAAGTTTTCCTTCAGTGATTTGATCATCACCAATTCGATGTATTATTATTATTTAAAATGATTGTCAGGTCCTCAGAACTAGAGCTGGCCAGCAAACAAGAAGTCTGTTTCACAAAAAGTGTTGAGGTTTTGTTTTCATTACGCAGTGCCTCAGGCAGAGTAGGAGCTTGAACCTGTGTCCCCTGTATCCTGAGTGAGTTGGAGAACCTAACCACAAAGCTATTGGCCATTCTAAAGTGAGGCTCTCTCTCTTTCTCTTCTTTTGACCAGAAATTCCATTATGGTCTGGAAAAACCTCCTCAATGAAAATGTCAGCAAATAATATGTTGAAATTTTTTTGGCATTTTCCAACAAAAACAAGATGGATCAAAAATTCGTTACTCATCACTGTAGTACTTGGGAAATAAAGCTTCCAGAAATCTGATTAAATGACCACATGATATCTGAAATGTCCTCAAATCATCCATCCTTACCTGGCAATCTTTCCAAAGCCCCTTTTATTCTTTACTGTAAATGTGTTCATATAGAGACAAAGGGAAAAGAAGCGGAAAAGGACATGGGAACAAAATTCCACTCCCACTCACTTAATTACAGTCTCAGTAACTGTAGTGAAGTGATACAGGTGTAAGAGACAGAAGGCTATGTCATGTAGTGTGATTTAAAAAAAAAGACGAGCATATGAGAACCAGGAAGCTCTTCTGTCATAACTAAAGACATTGAGGGTAAAATTTGTCCCTAACACAAAGCTGCAGAGCATAAGTGGTGACTGGCCTCTTGTCAGCTCTCTGCATGACATTGAATGTCACCCTGTAAGAACAGGCAAAGTATAGGGGATACTGTTTTGTTAAGGTTTTAAAATACAATGTAATAGGTGGAGAACTGTCTATGAATCTAGGATGAAACAAAAGTCAACCACAAGGTTGCTGTGAAAAATACCTTATTTTTCAAGTTTGTATGTAGGTGGCTCTCATACCCTTCTGTAGTCTGAAAGTGCTAAACTGCTCTGAATAGGAGACTATAAAATGTTGGGGTTAATAGTCAGATGTTTTACTCGTCTAAGGACCTTTGCTTTATAACTAAATACTTGCTTATCTTTCTAATTTAACATAGCCCCACATTCTTCTTTGTAGTAATTTTGGGCTATCTGATAACATATAATGGAAAACATGTTTATATCTTCCACCAGTTCTTGTTGCATATTTCAAATGCTTAGAACAACAATTTTCAGAAGCTTTCATTAAGGTTAATTTAAAAACTACATTAAACAGATTTTCCCACAAACAAAATGCAATGTGTACTTAACAGACTTCTGTATGTTATGTTTGATAAAGTACCTCATATAAATGCAAATTTTGACTTTCTGCCAGAACCAGGTGGTATGGAAAATATTTCTATTAAACAAATAATGCTGGGAGAGCAAACTTCACATTACATATGCTACATTAAAAAAGAGGATGCTTTCCCTGAGGTTAGAGGTATAGATTTTCTTTCAGGTAACCCTTTACTTTTACAGCATGAAATACACAGCAGGAGACACAGTAATCCTCAGTGTGAAAAGACATTGAGATGCATGTATGTAAGGACAGTTCTGCTGTTTTAGTGACTCAAGCTGAAATACTCTCTAATGTTATACATGGTTATTACAGACACCATTCTGTTTTGCTGCATAACTGTCCACGCAAATTGCAATCTAAGAGCTAAGCTGAGAGACTGATTCAAAAGGGGCAAGAGAATGAAGGCCAACCCCCATTCTTTGTACCGTAGGGTTTGATATGAACACGAATTTTCATTTGCTTTGTGTTGGGTGTCATCTTATCTTGATGGATGTAGAATTATATGCACACAACTCCTGTTAATTCTTATGGAAGCTGTGATCATACGTCCTAGTTCATCAAAATGAGAATATATAGTGCACCTACCTTTATGATGATATGGGTATATCTCTGTGATTATCCACATCTGTCTCTGTCAATGTATAATGCACACACATGAAATTTTGTGAGGTACAACAGGAGTGAAAAAATGTGCGTGTGTTCCAAGATGCACCACTTCACAGTAACAGAACAGCAGTATGATCATTCAGCCTTCCTGTGCTCCTAAGGGTAATATATCAGTAGTAGAGTCCAGCCTGCACACAGTTTCAGGAAACTGGGCGTGACCAAAAGAAATGAAGGTGTACACAGGGGAAGAGTCCATATGCTGTGCCTCACAATGGGCATTTGGAAAAGGAAGGTGAAAATTCAAGCTGCCAGAGACACTTCCGAAATGCATATTTTGAGAACAAATTACTTTACAGCCTCTGTTGCTAACATTATTGGTCGAATTTGGGATACCAGAAAGAGCCACTTCATACTGCTGTCCCTGTGTGAGGTGTGCATAGTTCAGTAGCTGGAAGCTAGATCTGCATTATTACTCTGTCTTGATGGGAAGGCGATTCAGGTAGTCTGGTTTTGCTTCTCTATGGATTCTTCCAGTTTGTGTTACACATTGTCAGTAATAACAAGTCCTACTGTTTCACCATAATTCTGGTGTTGTCTTGCTTACACAGATGCAGCTGTGGCGCAGTCTGTTTCCTGACATGCCCACTAACAGGATTGCTACACTGTGAGCCTGTTGGGACAGTTCCTTAACATCCACTTTCCCTCATGAATGATGGGTATGGGTTTTCCCTGACTAAACTTAGCCAAGCAACAATCAGCTTCTCTGTTTCCCAGGACAGTTTCTGCCTTCAGCTGGTCTGTTATTGCCTTTGATTCGGTCATAGAAATAATTACATTCCTTTCTATGCACGTGATGTGCTCTGTGGAGCTCTACACAATCCTGGACATGCATCAGTTATATGACAGGCTTTTCAGGGTGAGAATCATGGTATTCACCTCCTCTTTTTGGGGAGTAATTTTGTACACAGCTTTTGTCTGTGCATTTTTCTGCAAGCACTGGTGTGATTGGGCCACTAGATAGAGCGATCCCTTCAACCACCATCAAATTGCAGCCATGCCTGGGGCAGAACACAGCAGTTCTTTGACAGTGCCATCAATACTATGCATATGACAGAGATAGAGATAAAGAAAATGAATTAATCAGGCCTTGATTAGAAAAAGGGGAGCGGGAAGAATGCTACGGCTGTTATTCTACTATAAAATATATGAAACTGGTAAGATTTTAATTTGCTGTTACTTCTCAAAGCTATTCCAGCACATTGACTGAGACTTTTATAATCCACAACACCGGGAAGCCAATGACTAGGTTAGCCACCCAAATCCACTGTTTGCAGGTTACAATGGTTGTTTGGAACTTAAGGCACAGATTCTGCAAAATTAACTGTGCTTATATTTAGGCAGTGTGAGGCTGATTCAAAACCCACTGAAGTCATGTAGAAGTTCCTTTACTTCAATGGTCTTTATGTCAGAACTTGTATGCAGTCTCATCTAGCACTGGGGCCTCACTGACTCTGAGGCACAATACACCTACCCCAATCTTCCAAAAGGGCAATGCGGCTCTGTGCTCCCCACCCAAAAAACATAGCTATTGACTAAAATTGTCCCTTATGATAGGAACATAACTACACAGTGTCAACATCTGGCCAGAATTACATCTTTTATAAGTATCTAAGTAGACTTGTATCATAACAGCCTTGATGTTGGGCACAGGCATTTTCTATGGGGCATGAGAAGTACAATGAACTTTATAAAGATGATGGGGTTTAGGTTGAAATTGATAGCTGCAATATTAGCTGGGTAAGTGACATTTTCTTAATTCTTTTTATTCTGCAGAAATGCAGTTTTGATGTGTATACAAATCCAAGGACTGCCCAAATGCTAACATCCCATGAAACATTCTATATAAGCTGTGTTGAACTGGGCTAGATTTTAGTATTCCTGGAAGTAGACAGTGTAAAGAATTTCAGTTTTGGAGGTAAAAACTGCCTAGTTGGATTATTAAATATCAATAAGTTCAAATTTAATACAATTATTTTAAAAACTGTTTTCAATTTTAGAAAGAATAACACTGCTCTCCTGGGCAAATTTCAAATATAGACCAAGTATGGAATTTTATGGATAGAGATTACATAATACAGGGATACAGGGTGTTTTGCATTATGTTGAAGAAACAGAGCATTGGATTTCATAGAAGAAAAAGTAGAACTGTAACATTGTTCGGTTTTGCAATGGTTTGGTTGAGTTGGAAACCCTTAGTTCCAGCTCACAAAATTACATTTCTTTTTTGCTCCTCGGTGCTCAGAACACTCAAATTAGCACTTTTAGGCTGGCAAAAGCAATTCTTTCTTTCCTCCTTACCAAACTTTAAACCTACAAATTGCTTCTTACTCAACTTTAACTACAGTCCTCTGGGGACGTGCAGAGAAAAGACAGATTCAGAAGCATCCAAGACAGGTGTTCCCAGCTCAGTCATAGAGTTTATCTGTATTTACTTTGGGAAAACCTTCCAAAATAGAGTTCTCATAAATGAATCCTATTCGGATCATCTGTTAAAGCTGCAGTATCCTTTTAAAGACCATTCAATGTAATCATTTTCCTGTACATAGACAGGTTCTCCAAAGGAAAGTACTTAATGTTTCCATTAATGATCAACATGTTTGGTCTTCTGATTTTGGGGATTTGGGTATAAATTAGGAGAATCAGGAGTACGATATTTTAAAAGTGTGAATGGAAACAGATAGAACAGAATATCCACTATCATCTTCTCAAAGGAAAATAAATATGCTTTGGATTGCATCACAGATTTTACAATTGAATTTTTAGAGGTCATTACAGTGAGCCAGTTTCCTCCACAAGAGGTGGAGAATGTTGAAAAATGCCTCTATTCTCTCTAGTGCACATGTGAATGAGACAGTCACAATCTAGCTTTGACTGGAATGGGAGTGCAAAGGACAGGACTAGTGCTGTCCAGGGTGGGAAAATCCCCACCATGCCCAGTCAAAGGACAGAAAGTTCTGAGGGAGTGCAGAGTAAGTCTTACTAAGGGCTAGATTGAAAGCTGAGTATGGAAGGTTGTAGCTCTGTGCTCCCCTCTGGTCCTCCCTTCCCTTTTGAAGAGGCTAGTGCTCAGTGGAGTGCAGGGGCTGCTTTTGTGTCCAGACCCGTGTTCAGGAACTTTATGGGGACTCCTTCCTTGTGACTCGCAGGAGCTGAACACAGTATCGGATCCTAAAGAAATAACAATCTCTGCTCCTCCAGTGCCTCCATTTTCTGCTTAAGCACTAGAGGTGTTCCCCCCCTCACCCGTCCACCCCAACAGTCAAGAGAGTCACTAGGTCAAAGCTCAGCCCTATAAATCATATTAGCCACATTCGTTTCAGCAAGAACACAGAACATGCAGTACTTTTATTAGGACCACTGAAAGGAGTAGAACTAATCGCAAATGCAGGAAAAGAAGTGGTTCATCTTTACATTGATTACAAGATACAGCATGCCATCTGGAAAGCCAGGCATTAGGTGATGGCAGCTGGATTTCGTTATGCTGCAGTTATGTTAGTGGCCTAGGTATTTTGGGGGGGGAGGTGGGGGAAATTGGGGCAGGATTTGAGCTTGCTATACTAAAATGAATGGCATTAAACTGTCAGACTTAAAGCAGCTTCTTCACAAGAGCTTAGAACTATATTGCATTGGGCACTTCATTACAACTCTTGCAGTTTGAAACATATATGTATTTTAACAGTGTACAATTTCCACACAACCCCTTCTACCTCTAAACAAAAGATAGTATCTGAAGGGGCCCAACTAAAAAATATTATCAGCCTGCACAGCTTCTTCTAAACAGTGAAGCTCACACATTTATATCAACTCCCAGTCATAGCCTCAGTACCTTGGCTTCAAATACTGCACAGTAGGCCACAGTAGTAACCAGATTCTGATGTGTAAATTATATCTGTGGTGTCAGCATCTGGCTTAATATAGAGATTCAGTGGTACCTGGTGTAGTAGATATGGAGTAATACCTAAGATTTTATACAGTATGTGACTCGACTTCATGGAGTTGCTTAAATTCCTGGTGTTGCCTTTTCCCTTTAAATATCTTTCATTCTGAATCAGTTATGGACTTTTGCATATTTACAACCATTTTCTTATATTTCTTTTGCTTATTGTTTCAGGAATTTGGGGGGAAGGGATAGCTCAGTGGTTCGAGCATTGGCCTGCTAAATCCAGGGCTGTGAGCTCAGTCCTTGAGGGGGCCACTTAGGGATCTCAGGCAAAAAACAGTACTTGGTCCTGCTAGTGAAGGCAAGGGGCTGGATTCAATGACCTTTCAGGATCCCTCCCAGTTCTATGAGATAGGTATATCTCCATATATTTATATTAATTTCAAATTATGGTATATGAATTGCAACCCCAGCCAGGGGCAGCTCTAGGTATTTTGCCTCCCCGAGCAGGGCAGGCAGACTGCCTTCTGCGGCTTGCCTGCAGGAGGTCCCCAGTCCCATAGATTCGGCAGCAGCCTGCGGGAGCTCCGCCAAAGCTGCGGGACCAGTGGACCCTCCGCAGGCATGCCGCCGAAGGCAACCTGCCTTCCATCCTCGCAGCGACTGGCAGAGCGCCCCCCGCAGCTTGCCACCCCAGGCACGTGCTTGGCATGTTGGTGCCTGGAGCCGCCCCGACCCCAGTACTGTTCAGATTTCCAATCCATACAGCGTTTTCATGCATTTTATTTGCAAGGACCAGGCCTCTGTATAGCAAATTATTTCTTGTTTTCAGATTTCCCAGGATTAAACAGTATTAGAGTTCTGAAAGTTACTTTTTCAGGATAATCCTCTGCAATCTGTTGTTGGTGTCTACCAATTATCACTAATTTTCTGTGTTATACACAGCGTTGTGGAGCTAATTAATACACTGAAAAACCGTCAGCATATGATGCAATGAAAAACAAACCGTGACTTTTAATGAAATAATTTCCTTTATGCAACTAGATGACAAATTCCAAAGTTGGAAACGTTTGGACAATTTGAGCAATTATTAGTGTATTTATTATTAAAGTGATATTTTGCCACTTTGGTGTTGTATTCATATTTCTACTATTAAAATCTTTTTTCAGGGGATTGTGCCCTACTCTGGGATGAAACTTGGCACCCAAGATCTGAGCATGAAAGAGATTTTAGTTTTTAGCTGGCTAAAACTTGAAAAATAAGAGTCAGGATTGGATACTCTAACTTATACTGAGTTGGAACTTATCCTGTGCATAGTCCTATTGAGATACCCTAACTATCAATAAGTAGTGTCTATGGAATAGACTATGATTTTGTGACTTCAGTGTGAGTATCAATGTATGGATCAGATGATAGTGTTCTTGTGTACAGAGATGACCGATGTAGTGCAGGAGATGTACAACGCAAAGCAGAGATGGGTGGGTCATGTAGTCTGCAAGCAAGACAATAGGTGGACAACCCGCATAGTGACTGGATCCCCAGAGACCACAAGTGACCACTGGGCAGACCGAAAATGTGCTGGGATGATCCCAGGACAAATTTTTTTGACCAGAAATGGAAAGAATGTGCTCGCAACAAAAATGGAATGATGTGGCATTGACTTGTGTTGGTGGAGGGACTGATGAGGACAAGTTGGCCAAAGGTGACAATAATAATGATACTGCTAAATGCTAGAGATGGCTGGAAAATTGAAATTCCTTCCCATAAAATAAATTTACCCCTTAAAAAAAATTGATCCAAAAGTGGGATGAAATATCAGAAAATATGAAATTTTTGATTGGCAGGTATTTCCAGAAAAATTCTGCTTCAGGTAGAATCAAAATGGAATTTTGCCTGTGGATTCACAGCTGGATCTCCCCCATCCCAGATAAGTGCCCTAAACACTGGCCTAAAGTTTATAAAGGGGGACGGAATCGCTCACACACACACGCACGCACGCACACACACACACACACACACACACACACAGAGTTTGGTGACAAGTTGCAAACAGAACCAAAACAAATATTTGTTCTGATTTTTTGGTTTGCAGGCCAAACAAAAAAAATCAGTTATTTACCGACCTCTACTCAGAACTGACATATGCTCACCAGAGGAGGTCCCTCAATGCCAGTGAGGCAAAATGTCCATGGAAGCCCTCTGTGGCTATCCCACTGGCTTCTATCTAGAGCTGGCTGAAACATTTTTGATGGAACAGATTCACAGGAATGTACCTATTTCAACAGTAGTGGATTTCTTCCAAAGTTTTCTGAAGTAGTGACAAATCTGTATTTCCCATTTGGCATATCCACTCAGTAAATCAGCAAATAAGGAAAGATTTGCACTATGGACAATTGGTCTTCAAAGCTGCTACAGACTGTTAGGACAAAAGGAATTACCTAGTTTGCTTTCCTCTCTATACTAGGGTTTTCAGAAAAAGGAAATTAGAAAATAATAATAATTAATGCAGCTGATCAAATGTGTGATACAATACTATCAATGCTGGGGACAGGGAGACATGAGGGAAGATTTCTTCATGACCTAAGATGATAATCAGTTAATGGATGAAAATGAAACATGAGATGCAGGATTGAGCATTCTTCTAATTTTCCTTACTTACTGTAACAGGAAATGCTATTCTGCTTCACGGGTCTCAGACCTCTCTCTGACTAAATTTGCTGCTATCCTGCAGCAGTGGGTTCCACAAGTTTTTTATATGCTGCATAATGAAGGAGCAATATAGTTGATGGGGAAAATAATATTCACACTGAAATATACATTGTTAAATATAACATATTACTTAACTACATATGTGATGCATAATGTACTAGTCTAATTAATACATTCATTTTTTAAAAGAAGCCAAAATTCATTGGCCAAACTCTGCCTCTAAATGCATGCATAACTTCCATGGAAGTAAGTGCATCTGAGAGCAGAATTTAGTCTGTTGTGTTTAATTCATTCTAATCATTATTATTAATTCATTATTACTATTTCCATTCATTTATTCAATTAGTTCTGCATTAGTCAAATTCCACTCTATGTAATTCATTTTGATCATTCAAAATTACAATTTCAGTATATTTTATATCGCTCAGTATTTGAAGATAGTCAAAAGGAAATTGCACTGTGAAAGAAGAGTTATTATAGAGTTATATATTGTCTGCATATATTACATGCCCCTATCAGTGATTAATACAAAAGATTATCTGTGGAAATTCTGTTCTCAGGGAAGTAACTGGGAGCCATTGGTTTGCACCAGAAGGCATCTTTTGACTACTACCAGGTAATGTGGCCAAATAAGAATTTCCACAGCTGCACAATTGGTCAGAATTGGGATTTCATTTATTCAAAGGGATACAATGCTAGTGCAGTGCTGGCTGCATTAGATGATACAGGGTCTCAGTTTGTACTATGACTAGAGCTGAGTAGAGGAGGCTGAGTTTAGAGTTTCGTTTGGCAAAATGTTGTTCTGTCAAAAGCAGTTCAAATCTGCATCCCATTTTATCCAAACCAGCATATTTCAGGAGAGTGATTTCAGACAAGGGGTTTGAAATCTTTGGCCCACCACCAATACAAATGCTGCAGAATAGTTGGTGTTCTTGTATAGGACAAATATGCAAGCCAGCCATAGTCATAGCCTTAATATTATTCCATCACAGGTTGTTCAATATGGGACCTGATCCTGAAAGTTGCTGAGCCCCTACCTCTGACACTGGGAGATCAACATGGTAAGCTGAGCATTTTGCAGTCAGACCCACAGTGATGAGACTTATACTCACATGCCAAGAAGTATAGACCCCATAATATGTGTGAATTGAAGATATTTGAATAGTTTTATTGAATTAGGTATATGGTCTTCTAACTCAACAGGCCCATCCCCAAATTGTATATAGCTATAGAAAATCATTACAACCAAATCCCACATATTTTCCATATGCAGAGCTTTCATAAACTTCAACGACAGTTATGTATAGACAAGGGCTGTAGAGTAGAGCCCAAGAATGCTAAATGATATTTTTACAGCAAAATAAAGTGCTGTAAAGTATATAGACCTTAACATGTTACTGATTTCTTCTGGAACAATATGAAAAATAATATATTTAGAAAACACTTTGGCTGCATGTTGCCCCTCTTTCAGAACTTTCCCCCCTTAAACTACATCTGCTCCCACTGCTTACTTTCAGCTTGAGGAAACAGGGAGAATAACATCACCATATTCATATTATTAATGGGTAGCCTCATCTGAGTAAGACGTATAGACTAGGGCCCATACTTTACAAATACAAGTGGCAATTTCAGGTCAGCATATTTAATAAGGATTTCTGTTTGGTTATTTTCTTTATCATTATATTAAACCTAATGTTTGCTCGCATCTCCAGTTTGTACTTATTTCTGTTTCATGTCAGCTGAAACCAACACTAATAATAACACTAGAAGTTAAAGTCCATTCAGAGTCATGTAAGATTCATAGGATTATTACATCTTCTGAAGATATTCATCCATCCTGTCTCCCTCTCTGTTATATTGCTTTCAGTACTTCCCGTTAAGTATTACCACCTTAAAATTTTATTTCTGGTTTGGTCTATGTAATAATATCTATAGATATTGACAATTTCTAAATGTCAGGGGGAAAATACTGATAATTAAACTATTGACTTAGAGGAATCTCAGTTGCTTTTGCACAGCACAGGGCTGTTTTACAGTTAGCTTGCTTATGCTGACTTCATAAAGCTTTTGTAGAATTAAAACAACATGCTTGGTACCAAGATGCCTTCACTTCCTGTGCCTTAATGTTAAATCCTATAGTACTGTGGATCTTATAAATGACTGAGTTATTTTTAAACCACTGGATGTCTTCCAGTCACTCTATTTCACACTGGATTAATTATGTAAGAATACTGACTTGTTCATCACTAATGTTACAACTTTTAAAAACAACATGCTGTTTAAATTCAGGTTTGGCAACTGTTGCCTGAATCCCCTCAAATTTATGGCACCACACCCATAGCATAATAAAATCTTTAGTGGTCCTTTGTCTTTTAGCCTGCCTTCTATTTTTTCTCAAGGGTGTTTTATGCTGGAAGATGCATACAAAAGTTGTCCAGATGTTATTTGTATCAGAGCAGGGATTTCAGTCCAGCTATCTGTGGTTGCAAATGTTTATTTTAATAGGTTATTGTGCAATCCTTGCTGTGTGGACCTTAGTGGCCTTATATGCATGTTCTCAGCAATGCCAGTACATTGTTTTGAGATATATTGTTTTAGTCCAATAGAACTGTTACTGGTCACTTGGGGAGCAAAAAATGTAACACCTGTAGTAACACAGAAAATATTTTTGCTAGTGTCCGCATGTTGACTTTGTACAAAATGCTTGATTACAAAACGGCAGCCAATCGGCTCTAGGTAAGAGTAAGGAAGGTGTGGCCAAAGCCCTAGCAACAGTCACAGTCCTCTGAGACAAAGTTACACTGTTGCAGTAAACATACCAAGGGTGATGAAAAGAAGTCCAGCTGCTGCACAATGTATTTTGATGGGCTAAAACAAAGAGCTTAACTCGGTCACCACAGTATGTGCTGGAAGTTTATTTTACCATTGCTATTGTAACAAACAGAGGGGTGGCTTTATTGTACATATTTGGAATTCTAATAAAATCTTAACTGATGTTTCCTTGATACTGAAGTAAATTGTTTACCCTGTATCTAAAAACACATAACATGTACACCAATTAGGAATGTGAATTTCAGCCCATTAAAATACATTTTAAAAGTGTTTCATTCAGTGCAGTAAGGACTTTGAAAAATTATAGGAAGAACAAAAATCAGCAGAGTTTGGAGTCACTATCCTATCCTGTTAATTGCAGCAATAAAAAAGTGCATATTTAGGTTAGATTTGAAGGGTCTGTTCTACCTTCTCAGGCCCCAACTCAGCAAAACAATTATACATGATGGTCAGCAATGCACTGACTTCAACGGTGTTGTGCCGAATTGGGGCCTTCATTAAGCATATTCTACTCTGGAAATTAGATAAAGTCCTATAGAGCTGGATCCCCCATTAGTGTAAATTAGCGTAGTTCCATTTAAATCAATGGAACTACACAGATTTAACTGTGCTCAGAAGCTAGGCATTCTCTCTGTTTTTGGGCACTTTCTATGGAATTTAATAGAAAATTAGATCATTGGTATTAATACTAGAGGGTAGTTAATAGAAGTTAATATACTTTCTGTTGGTATTTTAGAATAATTTCATAGATACATGCACATAATACACATTGCCAACTCCAAGTGTTCAAAAATCATGAGTTAAGCCCTATCAAAAACCAAGCAAACAAAAACAACAACAACACAACATGAGATTGTCTTAAACATCATAAGATTTATTTTAAAATACATGTTGACTTCTTAATTTCCTTTCTGTTTTCAAGGTTTAGAGTCATCGTTCTATACTTTTCTCCCCAACAGTGAGGTCTAGAAACTTGCTTTTTTCTTTAAGTGAAAGCTGAGATTCTCAAGTTATCATTATATTCCAGGGGCTGGAGCTACAAGTCAACAACAACAACAACCAGGAGATTCACAATAAAATTGCAACACGGTGACAACACTGTCACAACACTATTACATTTCTACAGACCCCAACTGGCTTTGCCACTCTTCAGTTCCAGAGGGCTTTTCCTTAAGGAAATCAACCTAGATAAAAATCTTATCTTCAAATTGAAGGTATCCTGTCAGTCTAAGTGACATCAATCCTGCACTGGAGATAGTTTCATTGGAAAATAGTGAAAGCATTAACAAATGGCCTTTTATAAATCTGGAGCAGGGATAGGCATTAAATATTTGTGTTCACGAGATCATGAGGGTTGAGGGCTATATACTGTACCCTTTATACTACAATTCCATAGGTCAGGCTTACAATGTAGCTGTGCCTCCTACCCATGATCAAAGAAATCTCAATGGTGAGCTCAATAAATGTTTTAGATAAATATGGGTAAGTACAGAAATCCAGATAATTAGCACTATTAAAGGTAAAGTGAAAGGCTTTAATAATAAATACACTGTTTAAGAGTCCAAATCAATAGCTTAGCATAAGTGTAGCCCTAACTATTATGGCACAGGTACTCAGTCCTGCTGCATTGTCTTTGTACCAGCAGACTGGTACAAAGGAGTTTTAAAACCAATTCAGCTGGGAATTCACGCCTACAGGGAAAATCCTGGGTGGTTTGTAGCAACTTTATACCTCATTCCTCTTGGCCCAGAGTGTAGAAAGCATGGCTCTAAAATGAGGGCTGGCTGGAGCCCCATTGCACTCCAACAATCCCTGTCTGACAGAGTGGCCCCTTGGGACAATGCAATTTAATTAGATTCAATTTAGAGCATCCCTAAGACCCACCCCCCACCTTACCTCAGAATCAGGTAGCCACAAAGATATAAAACTACCTTTGTCCTGTGCTGTCATATCCTGAAGTCTGATTGATCAGACTGGAAGATCCAGGTAAAATGCACTTTAAAAAATAAAGCATAAGAAACTCATTTTATCCTTTACATAGCTGCCAGGATCTGTGTTTAGAATTTATTGTCACTCATTCAGGGAGCAGCTGATACTATAGTGTCCACCTGAAATATCTCTCTCTGCAGCAATGGTTGGGAAAAAATGAACCTTGAATGCTGGTCTTGGCAAACAACTAGAAGAAACATTGTTTTTCACTTATTTTCTTTAAAACGTAAATGTATTTGCAAATTTTAAAGCTGCTGCTGCCTTTCAGTCATAAGCTGCTTTGCTTTACAAAACCGTTGCAGTTTGGTTTTTATATCATGAAGTTTCACATGTATCCAACCTTCTCCACGTTTCAGGGACAATGTGTCTAGTGACATATGGTAATGCTTAGTGTGTGCTACGTGGTCTGCAGCCATGCCACTGCAGTCTGTATTTTCCTCAGTCCTCACAAGCGAAGCAGAATCAGGCCTAGTCAGTAGATAATGAGAGATTGCCACAGACAGAAGTATTGTCCCTCATTCTAAGCAATACTGAAATAGTGCTCCCATGTGGTACTAGATTGACACTGTGCTGCTGAAGGTACAATCTGTGGATGAGACAGATTATAAAATTTAGTCCCTGAGCACAAATATCCTATAAAAGATCTCATAGCACTTATACACAGGAGAACTGATAATTCCATTTAAAAAGTCAGCCAAAAGTGGTGGTGTGGAACTGTGCCACTCTAAGAACACCAGTAAGCACCCTGTCTCCCCAGTAAACAAGAGGAGTTTTCCTGCTAGCAGCTGGTCCTGAAGAGAGTGATTGGGGATGGTACAAATCCTGGTGATGTAGGTATGGAACAATCCCTGCACTCCTTCAGCCCAGGCTGACATTCTGCATATATTTAAGTGAACTATTCACTGCCCTTCCATAGCAAAGCTGGGCAGAATCTAGCCCTTAATGAGGTCTTTCTACTACAGAATGGAATCACCTACTTAGGCTGATACCTTCTGGAATCCTTCCAAAACTGTGTTGCAGTGTTTTCAGAGATGCCAAGAGTAGGAAAAGAGTATGACTTTGTGGCAAGGCAGGTGGCTAGGTGTATGGACTTCCAGGTTGTATTCCTGGATATACCATAGGCAGCACAATATGGGGAGGAGGTGAGCAGCCCTCAGCAGTCCTGGATGGTTGGAAAAAGGCACATATAGTGCCCATCTTTAAAAAGGGGAAGAAAGAGAATCTGGGGAACTACAGACCAGTCAGCCTTACTGCTATCTCTGGAAAAATCATGGAGCAGGTCCTCAAGGAATCCATTTTGAAGCACTTGGAGGAGAGGAAGGTGATCAGAAACAGTCAACATGGATTCATCAAGGGAAAGTCATGCCTGACCAACCTGATTGCCTTCCATGATGAGATAACTGGCTCTGTGGATATGGGGAAAGTAGTGGATGTGATAATCCCTGACTTTAGCAAAGCTTTTGAAATGGTATGGATTGCACCCTCAGCAAGTTCACGGATGACACTAACCTTGAGGGAGGGTAGGGATAGGATCCAGAGTGACCTAGACAAATTGAAGGATTGGGTCAAAAGTAATCTAATGAGCTTCAAGGAGGACAAGTGAAGTGTCCTGCACTTAGGAAGGAAGAATCCCATGCACTGCTACAGGCTGGGGACTGACTAGCTAAGTGGCAGTTCTGCTAAAAATGACATGGGGATTACAATGGAGAAGAAGCTGGATGAGAGTCAACAGTGTGCCCTTGTTGCCAAGAAGGCTAATTGCATATTGGGCTGCATTAGTAGGACCATTCCCAGCAGATCAAGGGAAGTGATTATTTCCCTCTAATTGGCACTATAGTATTGCATCCAGTTGTGGGCCTGCCACTACAGAAACGATGTGGATAAATTGGAGGTAGTGCAGCGGAGGGCAACAAAAATTATTAGGGGGCTGGGGCACATGATTTAGGAGGAGAGGCTGTGGGAACTGGGCTTATTTAGTTTGAAGAAGAGAAGAGTGAAGGGGGGGGGATTTAATAGTAGCCATCCACTGTCTGAAGAGGGATTCCAAAGAGGATGGAGCTAAGCTGTTCTCAGTGGTGGCAGATGACAGAACAAGGAGCAATGGTCTCAAGTTGTAGTAGGGGAGGTCTAGGTTGCATATTAGGAAAAACTATTTCACTAGGAGGGTGCTGAAGCACTGGAATGGTTTACCTAGGGTGGTGGTGGAGTCTCCATCCTTAGAGGTTTTTAAGGCCCAGCTTGACAAAGCCCTGGCTGGGATGATTTAGTTGGGCTTGGTCTTGATTTAAGCAGGGGATTGGACTAGATGACTTCCTATGTCTCTTCCAACCCTAATATTCTATGGTTCTATGATTCATCTGTTCTGAGACTTTTGGAGACTCACTTTTCTCAGGGTCAACTCTGTGTATGACAGTGGTGGGCAACCTGCGGCCCATCAGGGTAATCTGACTGCAGGCTGTGAGACATTTTGCTGATGTTGACCAGCAATAGGTATGGTCCCCCACAGCTCCAGCGGCCACAGTTTGCCATCCCCGGACAATGGGAGTGGTCTGTCGCATACTGCTGCCACTGGGAGTTGTGGGGAGCTGTGTCTGAAGATGGTCAATGTCAGCAAAATATCTCATGACCCACAATTAGATTACCCTGATGGGCTGCATTCAGCCCATGGGCCTTCAGGTTGCCCACCACTGCTGTAACAGGAGTCATAACAATACTTGGCTGCATTACGGCATTGTTGAAAGGCTTAATTAAATTAAATGTTTTGAGAACCTGGTATGAAAGGTGTTATCCAAGTAAAAATCTGATTATGGTAGGTCTTACTTATGAAGTCAAAACATGATATACTTACACAGTTTTTACTCAGTCCTAACTTAGATATTATTCCTATGCATTTAAACAGGCTATTGTCTCCCCAGTCCTGGGACAGCACCTCCTTGAACTGGAAGCCCCAGGCCTTCTGATTACCATCACATCTTACTCCTTTCGCCGTCTTACTTTTTGAGCATACTATTGACTCCTACTATCCTCTCCACAAACTTGGTCCTGGAGTCCTTACAGTTTCTTCTACTCCACCAAAGCTACCCTCACCAAAGTCACCAGTTGCAAAGTCTAAATGTTTCCTGTAAATGTTTCAAGTGGGCTGGAGTTTCTCATGGGGAAAGGAGCATGCAAGGCCACTCTGCACCGCTTCCTTCATATGTGGTTCTGCTTTTCCAGCACGGTACACCCATCATCTCAGAGCTTTAGGGCCACAGAGAGCCTAGGAGCCAGTGGGAGTCTTTCAATAAAAAGGAAGGATGGCCTTGTGGTTAAAGACCTGGAATAGGACTCAGGTGATCTGGGCTCAATAGCAAATACCTAGTTTGCTACAGACTTCCTGTGTGATCTCAGACAAGTCTCTTTATACCATAGTTCCCTGGCTGTAACATAATACTTCCTGTTTCTCACTTGTTCTCTGTCTACTCTATGTAAAAAGTAAATGTTTTAGAACAGGGACTGTCACTTAGTCTGTGTGTATACACAGTACATCCCATAATGGGGCCCCATTCTCAGTTGGGGCTTCTCAGGGCTACTGTCATGCTAGTAATTCATTGTCATCATCATCATAATTTTAGCCCCACATGAATTTAGGGATGGTAATTTCAGACTTCCTGGAGGTTTATCTTGGGACCAGTCCGTGCAAAAAATAATTGTGTGAAACTATGCTAAATAATGTGGATTCCTTTTCTCGTATAGAATACTTACTGTCTCTGGAAGGAAAATGTGCATTAGAGTTAAGACCATCAGACTCATTTCACCTTTGTTATATTTAAACTAATTAGTCTCAGAGATGAAAAACACATTTCTCAGATTCCAAATAATCTTAAACAAAACACTTCACGCTGATTTTATTCCTCTTCTATCTGCACAGATTACACAAACTCATAGTTAGTTTAATCTGTCAGGCTTTAAAAAAAATAATGCTGAAGCAAGTGAAAAAAATCTGGTGGAAAGGTTTGCATTGCTATGAGTTTGCTCATCCTTACTTTATCTTCTGCAAATGAGCATGTATAAAACAGTCCACCTACTGTTCTAGTAGCTACAATATAATGCAGTTCCACTGAATGATCCTGTTAACCTAACCTTCAATTTGCTGGGATTTGAACTCTGAATTACAGCTTAGTAACATAGTTTAACAGCTGGTACAAGGGCTTCTTTTGAATTTTTAATCACATGAATTAAAGATTGCTGGAGATGCTTTTCAGACTTCCACTAGCAGTGATCCAATGTACAGAAAGACAAGTATAGGTAGCCCCAAGAGAATTAAGACCACAAAGGTACTGTGGCTCATAAAGCTACGCTGCACTTTTTGCTTGCCAAATTAGGAATATGAGTGCAAATTATTCATAAGAAAATAAATTTATATTATGGCTTCAATAGGACCATAAGACATTTAGTTGTTACACATTAAAATACAATCAAAAAGGGATTTTAAACAAAATGCATATTGTACAGGACAGCTTTAATAATGAAGCCAGGTTCAGCAAAATGTTTCCTTTGTTCTGCATATATATGAGAGAGAGGGAGAGAAATATATAAATACAGTATACTTGATTGCAGTTGATATCTGGAATGCTGTGGGGGGAAAATACTTGACTGTGGATGTTTCAGTATGGATATCATTTGCCATTGTACAATTGACAGTATGCATGTGTTCAGATTCTGTTGTTTTGGTTCTACCATTCGTTAGTCCAAGACAATCTTTTCTGTTGAGGATATGTCTCAGGAAAGAACTGTAGTACAATTGGAAGCTTTGCTGTCAGATGAGTGCTGTGAGAACTTTGGAAAACATCTTCCACAATCCAAGTTTGGCTTGCCCTGCAAGCCTAAAGATCACCATAGTAAAGTTGAGAGAGTTGTTTAAACAAAGTAAGAAGGGGAAAAAAATGAGGGCAGCAGGAACAAGAAAGCATGTTGCTTCTTAATTATGCTGTGTTCTGTCTCTAATGGATTGGCCTCCCAACACACTCTAAGTAAAGCAACTGGCATGTGGCATCTTCTACAGATAGACGAGCAGTGGCAAGTGTACAGCTGTTCGTGCCGACACACAGGTGTTTCATTTTTGGATTCATTAGACAGATTTTTAAGGGTGTACAGGGGAATCATCCACAGTTGTTACACATAAAGCGAGTTGTCCAAATACACTGGAGCTAACTCCATATTCAAGGCTCAGCACTTGTCTCTCCTGCTCTCTGCCAGCTCTGGATCACTATCTGATTCTGTTTCTATACCCTTTTTCATCAAATACTGTGTATGAGCTGGCAATGGATGGGGAAATGTCAGAGCAGAGAGGCAGTGGGGTCAAGTGACTAGGACAAGGAGTGGGAACTAGGAAGTAATGTTTTCCTGAAACTCCCAACCCTGTCACTAGGGATTGAGCCTCCTGAGAAGGAGTTTAGTGGGCTGTGCTTAATCACTGAGACAGATGACTTGTTACCTCAACTAAATATTAGGGAGGTTGGAGTGGATCCCTGGTGTCAGAAAATTTAGAATGTGAGCTAAGCAGTTGTGAGGGAATAACCCTAGAAGCAGCCAGACCTGAGGGAAAGTTTACACTGAACTATGTGGCATCGATGTTAATTTCTGTGTTAATAAAAACAATCCTTAGAAAAAGGAGATGAGTTGAATGCTACATACTATGTGGATTCTGTCTGAGTACAAGTCTGGAATGTCACCAGCTCACACCTAGTTTCTAATACTGACCAACAGTGTTTTGCTGTGTATCCTTTGGTAAACCTCTTAAATTACTTGTGCTTCAGTTTCCCCAAACCCTAAAGAACTTTGAGATCATCAAATGAAAAGTATTATAAAAAATGCAGAGTAGTGTTGCTGTATTTGCTGTAAGTTATTAATACTTGTAAGTGTCTGTTACAGCTATCCCCCCATTCCATTTTGTTTTCTTACAACTGTCCCCATACTCCATTTTGTTCTCCTCCTGTGGCCGCCCCCTCCCTGGCTGTTAAGTTGTTTACCAGGGCCACTGCCCTTCTCAAAGGGAGG